>NW_028220285.1:60000-212070 GCF_045865225.1 Trachurus japonicus | reverse complement strand
CACCGCCCCGGTGAGGTTATTTGCTTATCAGGGAATGCTTTTGAAAACATGTATTGCAGGATGTCTAGAAAGCTAAAGTCTTGACTAATGGCTACAGCTTTGTATTATGTTGTTGTTGTTATAATGTTTGCTGTATTAGGACTAGGACTGGTAGCAGTACAATGTTTCTTCCAATTAGCACGGCAAGGTGGCAACAAAACAAAAGTCAATTTTATTTGTAGCCTACAGCATTTTACAAGTATCGACCACAATGTGACAACTCCATCATCATCGTCATCATCATCATCATCATCATCATCATCATCGTCATCGTCACCGTCATCGTCATCGTCATCATCACATTCCACAATTTTCTGCCATGAATTTGTTCTGCTCTGTCACTGAACCAGGTGCAATCACTCATTAGCTCACCTTCCTGACTAAACTGCTGTGCTGATTGGACTCAACTGGTTTTGTGGATGAGGAGGAGAAGAAGAAGAACAAACTCATGGCATGGAGATGACTTGATGTCTCCACTTGAGCTCTATTTTACATGTTGAGACGGTCACTTCAATAATTGAGAGGAGAAAAGCAGTATCGGTCTGTGTCTGTCTGTCTGTCCTTGCAGCTGGTTTGCGAATCACGAGTGAGTGGATCGAACGTGGATTTCATTTCAGTGCATGTTTTTGCACACAAACAACACACAGAGTGATTCCTCAAATCAGCAGATGCAGCAGTCACTGCCAACACTGTCTCGGGCAGTGAATATTTTTCCAGTTGACTTTTTTTTGGTAGGCTACGTCACTCAGATTTCTGTGAATCAGATCTCAGTGGAATGGTTTGAAAACATTTCCTCCATATTTTTTTTTCTTCCTTTTTCCCATTCCATTTGCTTTGTTGTTTCGCTTCAATAGTTGAGAGGAGAAAATCTGTGTCTGTGTGTGTGTGTCTGTCTGTCCTTGCAGCAGGTTTGCGAGTGAGTGAGTGAGTGAGTGAGTGGCAGCGTGAACGTGAATTTCATTTCAGTGCATGTTTTTGCACACAAACACAGAGTGATTCCTCAAATCAGCAGATGCAGCAGTCACTGCCGACACTGTCTTGGAGAGTGAACATTTTCCAGTTGACTCTTTTTTGGTAGGCTACCATCGCTCAGATTTCTTGTGAATCAGATCTCAGTGGAATGGTTTGAAAACATTTCCTCCGTATTTTATTTTAGTTTTTTCCTCCTTTTTTGCCACTCTATTTCCAGTGTCTGTCTGTTTGTCTGTCAGTCAGTCCTTGCAGTAGGTTTGCGAATCGTGAGTGAGTGAGTGAGTGAGAGGCAGCGCAAACACTCGATCACGTCCTCAGTGAGAGCCAGTCAGTCCTTGCAGTAGGTTTGCGAAATACGAGAGAGTGAGTAAGGCAGCGTGAACGTGAATTTCATTTCGGTCCATGTTAGGAGGAAAGCAGTGTCTGTCTGTTCTGTCTGTCTGTCAGATCCATCAGATTGAATGCACTCCACAACTTGCTTGAGGTTTGTTCACCCTAAAACTTCTAGCCTATATTATACCTCACCCAATTTTCGTTTGAAATGTCATTTCATTATCATTTCAGTGCATGTTTTTGCACACAAACACAGAGTGATTCCTCAAATCAGCAGATGTAAGCAGTCACATCCCGACACTGTCTCGGGCAGTGAACATTTTTCCGGTGGCTGTTTTGGACAGTAAACCTGTGACTTTTGCTCAGTTTTCTGTGAATCAGATTTGCTCAGAGAGCTGTATACAATAGTCAGTCAGTCAGTTAGTGATGATGTCCACAGTCCTGATTCCTGGTCCTCAAAATTCCATCAAACTTTTTTCCTGAGCTCTTTGTGTGGATCAGAGGTGGGATATATGATGTAATAAAGTCATCTCTTGCACCATAGTACACATATATTTTTCTTTCTGCTCATGCAATAAACAGCTAAGTCCAATCAGCACAGCAAAGTTGTTTTAGTCAGGAAAGTGAGTCAATTTGTGAATGCAACTGGTTCAGTGCATGAAGAGAACAAATATAGGCTACCTCTTCTTTCTTTGAATCCTGGGCTGGGCTGGTTTTCAATAGTGAATGCAGGTGCTGTCCACCACGGCCGCCTGACCCGGCTGCAGAAACAAAACAAACAAAAAAAAAACACCTCAAAAATCAGTAGTGAATAGTTAAACAGTAAACAACAGTTTTCAGTAGACCATTTTACTTAAAAAAATAAAATCTTGACCTACACGGCCACCACCACCAGCAGCAGCAGCAGCAGCAGCAGCAGCCTTTCAAGGGCACGCCAGTTTCATCTGCTTTCACCGTGGAGCTGTCAGGCCACACACTGTATTCTTCTTCCTCCTGAACTACTCCTGCTTCTACATTCTCATCTCTGTCTTGATTAGCAGCTGATAGCCATACTGCCCTGCCTATGCCAGACCACAGTAACTACTCGAAAATTCCAAATTGAGTTTATAAAGTGAAATTGAACTTGTCAATAAATGTTTTATCTTGTGTAAAGTTGTCAGAGGTCAATGTTGCTCAGTTTTTAGAGATATGAGGTATGAAAAATTATGGTAACTACAAAATCACTCTTGAAACTAAGCCAAACCGCAGTAACTGTAGTTACTGCACTCTCCTGTTTCCCTGTACAAAATCACGCTCAAAACTGAGCCAAACCGCAGTAAATGCACAGTTACTGCACTCTCCTGTTTCCCTGTCATGTTAATTGCTACAAAGAGATGAATGAGTGAACGAAAAAAAACACTGAGTGTTTTAGGAAAGGATATTGGTGTAAAAAAAATCATCACAAGAGTAGAGTAAAACTTTCATTCATCCCTGCAGAGAAGTTCAGGTGTCAGAGAGCTCACAAAACATATGACAACAACCACACTACCACATGCATATAGATGAGCACAGCCTAGCACAAAATAAAGACATCACAGTGGCAGGACAGAGCAACGAAAAACTTGAAGCTACTGTATAATAACCTTGCACAGGAATCACACACTATTATGGGAGTCTTCCCTGTATGGCCCCTAACATCTAAACTGTCCTGAGTAGACTCCTCTAAATTTGAAACTGATGTCATCAAAGGGATTAGGGACAAAGCAGTACCACATAACACAGGGTGAAAGCAAATCAGCATGTTATCAAAGACCAATTCTATTCATAATGCACTTCTCATACATGCTACAAGCAACACTAAGTGCCTGACAGAGTCTGACCCCCATCCCTCCCTCTTACAGGTATGTTACAAGTCCAGAGCAGTTGTGGCCCCAACTGCATGATCAACCACTCATGGACACACACACACACACACACACACACACACACACACACACACACACACACACACACACACACACACAACACACACACACACACACACACACACACAAACAAAAAAACACACAGAGATACAAAGAAACACATACCTGTTACTGTTTGCTGCTTTTCCTCTCTGTTCCTCTTTGTTGCTGATGGCGGTGTTCTCCACACTGATGTCCTCAAGACTCCATCAAACTTTTTCCTCTTCTTTCTGCCCACTGCTCACCACTTGGCAGTGGCAGTTTGCAGTCAGTCATTGGTTTGAAATCAACATTGTCTCTCATCTTCTTCTTCTTCTTCTTCTTCTTCTTCTTAGTTTTGTGTCTTGACTGTGCAGCTACTCTTCTCTGACTAAAGTATTTGTGCTGAGTGCAGTGCCTCTTTACAACCACCCAAGTGAAGCCAACCCTCTCCATCACCGCCGCCCCACTACTCGGGTTTCGCCTAATGAAACTTGCAACTTGCACTAACAAACTCAGTAACTAACTACAGACAGAGCTTATAGTCTGTGTTAGGCTGTCCTCATCTATATGAATTTGGTAGTGTGGCTGTTGTTATCTGTTTTGTGAGCTCTCTGACACCTGAATTTCTGTGCAGGGATGAATAAAGTTTTACTCTACACTACTCTTGTGATGGAATTTTTGTTCATACAATAATTCAGTTGCAATTGTGCATTGACCTTTGTACGTTTATTTTTTAATAATTTACCGTTCAAAAAGCAAGCTCAGTGCTGTCTGTCCCATAGAAGAACATGACAGCGGCAACCTCGTTTGTGTGATGTTCCTTACACGTTTGAAACCACTCAACAAACTCTGAAATGGACTTGCATTGTTGGTCAGTGTCATGCCATTATTGTTTTAACTGGAGAGGTGTTGACTCCAGCTCAGTCAGAGACAGACTGAGGATGCTTCATGTCTGAGGGTCAAGGGGGGGCGTGGTTAAGGCAACTAGCCAGCCCAGTTTCTGACACTCCTCCTCTGTTTTTTTGAAGGCTCAAAATTTTTCTTTTGCTCTGAAAAACTACCCTCTATCTGCCTGCCAAAACCCATCGCTCTCTCCGTTGCCTGTCAAGAATCCGATGCATGAACAGCAACACTGTCAAGAAACTTTGTCATTTGGAGGAGTTTGTGTGAAAATGACAAAACAAAACACAACGAAATAAACACTGACAGAGATTTTGATACATTATTTTTCATTTTATTGTTATTATTTTTCAACTTTAAGTTTTCATAGAATTGTTGTGTGGTGTTACACTGTTTGAAAAATGTTTCCTTTTCTCTGAAAAAGTACCCTTTATTTGTCTGCCAAACCCATCGCTCTCTCTGTTGGCTGTCAAGAATCCGATGCAGGAACGGCAACACTGTCAGCAAACTTTGCCATTTTAGGGGAGCTTGTGTGAAAATGACATTAGGCTCACGTTCTCACATGCTGTTTCCTGCTCTGCACTGTTCTGCTGTTTCCTGCTCTGCTCAACTTTGTCCTGCTCTGTTCAGGTGTTGACTCCAGCCCAGTCAGAGACAGACTGAGGACGCTTCATGTCTGAGGGTCAAGGGGGGCGTGGTTAAGGCAACTGCCAGCCCAGTTTCTGACACTCCTCCTCTGTTTTTTTGAAGGCTCAAAATTTTTTCTTTTGCTCTGAAAACTACCCTCTATCTGCCTGCCAAACCCATCGCTCTCTCCGTTGCCTGTCAAGAATCCGATGCATGAACAGCAACACTGTCAAGAAACTTTGTCATTTGGAGGAGTTTGAATGAAAATGCTGCATGGTGTTTCAATGAAAACCAAACCAAACCAAACAAACAAACAAAAAAAAACACTGACAGGGATTTTGATACATTATTTTTTCAACTTGAGGTTTCATACAATTGTTGTGTGATGTTCCTTACTCGTTTGAATCCACTCAATAAACTCTGAAATGAACTTGCATTGTTGGTCAGTGTCATGCCATTATTGTTTTAACTGGAGAGGTGTTGACTCTTGCTTGGTCAGAGACAGACTGAGGATACTTCATGTCTGAGGGTCAAGGGGGGGGCGTGGTTAAGGCAACTAGCCAGCCAGTTTCCTGACACTCCTCCTCTGTTTTTTGAAGGCTCAAAATGTTTCTTTTGCTCTGAAAAACTACCCTGTATTTGGCCACCAAACCATCGCTCTCCTCCGTTGCCTGTCAAGAATCCGATGCATGAACAGCAACACTGTCAAGAAACTTTGTCATTTGGGGAGTTTGTGTGAAAATGACAAAACAAAACACAACAAAATAAACACTGACAGAGATTTTGATACATTATTTTTCATTTTATTGTTATTATTTTTCAACTTGAAGTTTTCATAGAATTGTTGTGTGGTGTTACACTGTTTGAAAAATGTTTCCTTTTCTCTGAAAAAGTACCCTTATTTGTCTGCCAAACCCATCGCTCTCTCTGTTGGCTGTCAAGAATCCGATGCAGGAACGGCAACACTGTCAGCAAAACTTTGCCATTTTAGGGGAGCTTGTGTGAAAATGACATTAGGCTCACGTTCTCACATGCTCTTTCCTGCTCTGCACTGTTTCTGCTGTTTCCTGCTCTGCTCAACTTTGTCCTGCTCTGTTCAGGTGTTGACTCCAGCTCAGTCAGAGACAGACTGAGGACGCTTCATGTCTGAGGGTCAAGGGGGGCGTGGTTAAGGCAACTAGCCAGCCCAGTTTCTGACACTCCTCCTCTGTTTTTTTGAAGGCTCAAAATGTTTCTTTTGCTCTGAAAAACTACCTCTATCTGCCTGCCAAACCCATCGCTCTCTCCGTTGCCTGTCAAGAATCCGATGCATGAACAGCAACACTGTCAAGAAACTTTGTCATTTGGAGGAGTTTGAATGAAAATGCTGCATGGTGTTTCAATGAAAACCAAACCAAACCAAACAAAAATAAAGCACTGACAGGGATTTTGATACATTATTTTTTCAACTTGAGGTTTCATACAATTGTTGTGTGATGTTCCTTACTCGTTTGAATCCACTCAATAAACTCTGAAATGAACTTGCATTGTTGGTCAGTGTCATGCCATTATTGTTTTAACTGGAGAGGTGTTGACTCTTGCTTGGTCAGAGACAGACTGAGGATGCTTCATGTCTGAGGGTCAAGGGGGGGCGTGGTTAAGGCAACTAGCCACCCAGTTCCTGACACTCCTCCTCTGTTTTTTTGAAGGCTCAAAATGTTTCTTTTGCTCTGAAAAACTACCCTGTATTTGGCCACCAAACCCATCGCTCTCTCCGTTGCCTGTCAAGAATCCGATGCATGAACAGCAACACTGTCAAGAAACTTTGTCATTTGGGGGAGTTTGTGTGAAAATGACAAAACAAAACACAACAAAATAAACACTGACAGAGATTTTTGATACATTATTTTTCATTTTATTGTCATTATTTTTCAACTTGAAGTTTTCATAGAATTGTTGTGTGGTGTTACACTGTTTGAAAAATGTTTCCTTTTCTCTGAAAAAGTACCCTTTATTTGTCTGCCAAACCATCGCTCTCTCTGTTGGCTGTCAAGAATCCGATGCAGGAACGGCAACACTGTCAGCAAACTTTGCCATTTTAGGGAGCTTGTGTGAAAATGACATTAGGCTCACGTTCTCACATGCTGTTTTCCTGCTCTGCACTGTTCTGCTGTTTCCTGCTCTGCTCAACTTTGTCCTGCTCTGTTCAGGTGTTGACTCCAGCTCAGTCAGAGACAGACTGAGGACGCTTCATGTCTGAGGTCAAGGGGGGCGTGGTTAAGGCAACTAGCCAGCCCAGTTTCTGACACTCCTCCTCTGTTTTTTTGAAGGCTCAAAATGTTTCTTTTGCTCTGAAAAACTACCCTCTATCTGCCTGCCAAACCCATCGCTCTCTCCGTTGCCTGTCAAGAATCCGATGCATGAACAGCAACACTGTCAAGAAACTTTGTCATTTGGAGGAGTTTGAATGAAAATGCTGCATGGTGTTTCAATGAAAACCAAACCAAACCAAACAAACAAAAAAAAAAAAACACTGACAGGGATTTTGATACATTATTTTTCAACTTGAGGTTTCATACAATTGTTGTGTGATGTTCCTTACTCGTTTGAATCCACTCAATAAACTCTGAAATGAACTTGCATTGTTGGTCAGTGTCATGCCATTATTGTTTTAACTGGAGAGGTGTTGACTCTTGCTTGGTCAGAGACAGACTGAGGATACTTCATGTCTGAGGGTCAAGGGGGGGCGTGGTTAAGGCAACTAGCCAGCCCAGTTCCTGACACTCCTCTTCTGTTTTTTTGAAGGCTCAAAATGTTTCTTTTGCTCTGAAAAACTACCCTGTATTTGGCCACCAAACCCATCGCTCTCTCCGTTGCCTGTCAAGAATCTGATGCATGAACAGCAACACTGTCAAGAAACTTTGTCATTTGGGGGAGTTTGTGTGAAAATGACAAAACAAAACACAACAAAATAAACACTGACAGAGATTTTGATACATTATTTTTCATTTTATTGTCATTATTTTTCAACTTGAAGTTTTCATAGAATTGTTGTGTGGTGTTACACTGTTTGAAAAATGTTTCCTTTTCTCTGAAAAAGTACCCTTTATTTGTCTGCCAAACTCATCGCTCTCTCTGTTGGCTGTCAAGAATCCGATGCAGGAACGGCAACACTGTCAGCAAACTTTGCCATTTTAGGGGAGCTTGTGTGAAAATGACATTAGGCTCACGTTCTCACATGCTCTTTCCTGCTCTGCACTGTTCTGCTGTTTCCTGCTCTGCTCAACTTTGTCCTGCTCTGTTCAGGTGTTGACTCCAGCCCAGTCAGAGACAGACTGAGGATGCTTCATGTCTGAGGGTCAAGGGGGGCGTGGTTAAGGCAACTAGCCAGCCCAGTTTCTGACACTCCTCCTCTGTTTTTTTGAAGGCTCAAAATTTTCTTTTGCTCTGAAAAACTACCCTCTATCTGCCTGCCAAACCCATCGCTCTCTCCGTTGCCTGTCAAGAATCCGATGCATGAACAGCAACACTGTCAAGAAACTTTGTCATTTGGAGGAGTTTGAATGAAAATGCTGCATGGTGTTTCAATGAAAACCAAACCAAACCAAACAAAAATAAAGCACTGACAGGGATTTTGATACATTATTTTTCAACTTGAGGTTTCATACAATTGTTGTGTGATGTTCCCTTACTCGTTTGAATCCACTCAATAAACTCTGAAATGAACTTGCATTGTTGGTCAGTGTCATGCCATTATTGTTTTAACTGGAGAGGTGTTGACTCTTGCTTGGTCAGAGACAGACTGAGGATACTTCATGTCTGAGGGTCAAGGGGGGGCGTGGTTAAGGCAACTAGCCAGCCCAGTTCCTGACACTCCTCCTCTGTTTTTTTGAAGGCTCAAAATGTTTCTTTTGCTCTGAAAAACTACCCTGTATTTGGCCACCAAACCCATCGCTCTCTCCGTTGCCTGTCAAGAATCCGATGCATGAACAGCAACACTGTCAAGAAACTTTGTCATTTGGGGGAGTTTGTGTGAAAATGACAAAACAAAACACAACACAATAAACACTGACAGAGATTTTGATACATTATTTTTCATTTTATTGTTATTATTTTTCAACTTGAAGTTTTCATAGAATTGTTGTGTGGTGTTACACTGTTTGAAAAATGTTTCCTTTTCTCTGAAAAAGTACCCTTTATTTGTCTGCCAAACCCATCGCTCTCTCTGTTGGCTGTCAAGAATCCGATGCAGGAACGGCAACACTGTCAGCAAACTTTGCCATTTTAGGGGAGCTTGTGTGAAAATGACATTAGGCTCACGTTCTCACATGCTCTTTCCTGCTCTGCACTGTTCTGCTGTTTCCTGCTCTGCTCAACTTTGTCCTGCTCTGTTCAGGTGTTGACTCCAGCTCAGTCAGAGACAGACTGAGGACGCTTCATGTCTGAGGGTCAAGGGGGGCGTGGTTAAGGCAACTAGCCAGCCCAGTTTCTGACACTCCTCCTCTGTTTTTTTGAAGGCTCAAAATTTTTCTTTTGCTCTGAAAAACTACCCTCTATCTGCCTGCCAAACCCATCGCTCTCTCCGTTGCCTGTCAAGAATCCGATGCATGAACAGCAACACTGTCAAGAAACTTTGTCATTTGGAGGAGTTTGAATGAAAATGCTGCATGGTGTTTCAATGAAAACCAAACCAAACCAAACAAACAAACAAAAAAAACACTGACAGGGATTTTGATACATTATTTTTCAACTTGAGGTTTCATACAATTGTTGTGTGATGTTCCTTACTCGTTTGAAACCACTCAATAAACTCTGAAATGAACTTGCATTGTTGGTCAGTGTCATGCCATTATTGTTTTAACTGGAGAGGTGTTGACTCCAGCTTGGTCAGAGACAGACTGAGGATGCTTCATGTCTGAGGGTCAAGGGGGGGAGTGGTTAAGGCAACTAGCCAGCCCAGTTTCTGACACTCCTCTTCTGTTTTTTTGAAGGCTCAAAATGTTTCTTTTGCTCTGAAAAACTACCCTGTATTTGGCCACCAAACCCATCGCTCTCTCCGTTGCCTGTCAAGAATCTGATGCATGAACGACAACACTGTCAAGAAACTTTGTCATTTGGGGGAGTTTGTGTGAAAATGACAAAACAAAACACAACACAACAAAATAAACACTGACAGAGATTTTGATACATTATTTTTCATTTTATTGTCATTATTTTTCAACTTTAAGTTTTCATAGAATTGTTGTGTGGTGTTACACTGTTTGAAAAATGTTTCCTTTTCTCTGAAAAAGTACCCTTTATTTGTCTGCCAAACCCATCGCTCTCTCTGTTGGCTGTCAAGAATCCGATGCAGGAACGGCAACACTGTCAGCAAACTTTGCCATTTTAGGGGAGCTTGTGTGAAAATGACATTAGGCTCACGTTCTCACATGCTCTTTCCTGCTCTGCACTATTCTGCTGTTTCCTGCTCTGCTCAACTTTGTCCTGCTCTGTTCAGGTGTTGACTCCAGCTCAGTCAGAGACAGACTGAGGACGCTTCATGTCTGAGGATCAAGGGGGGCGTGGTTAAGGCAACTAGCCAGCCCAGTTTCTGACACTCCTCCTCTGTTTTTTTGAAGGCTCAAAATGTTTCTTTTGCTCTGAAAAACTACCCTCTATCTGCCTGCCAAACCCATCGCTCTCTCCGTTGCCTGTCAAGAATCCGATGCATGAACAGCAACACTGTCAAGAAACTTTGTCATTTGGAGGAGTTTGAATGAAAATGCTGCATGGTGTTTCAATGAAAACCAAACCAAACCAAACTAAAATAAAGCACTGACAGGGATTTTGATACATTATTTTTCAACTTGAGGTTTCATACAATTGTTGTGTGATGTTCCTTACTCGTTTGAATCCACTCAATAAACTCTGAAATGAACTTGCATTGTTGGTCAGTGTCATGCCATTATTGTTTTAACTGGAGAGGTGTTGACTCTTGCTTGGTCAGAGACAGACTGAGGATACTTCATGTCTGAGGGTCAAGGGGGGGCGTGGTTAAGGCAACTAGCCAGCCCAGTTCCTGACACTCCTCCTCTGTTTTTTTGAAGGCTCAAAATGTTTCTTTTGCTCTGAAAAACTACCCTGTATTTGGCCACCAAACCCATCGCTCTCTCCGTTGCCTGTCAAGAATCCGATGCATGAACAGCAACACTGTCAAGAAACTTTGTCATTTGGGGGAGTTTGTGTGAAAATGACAAAACAAA
This sequence comes from Trachurus japonicus, assembly GCF_045865225.1. Classification (NCBI taxonomy): domain Eukaryota; kingdom Metazoa; phylum Chordata; class Actinopteri; order Carangiformes; family Carangidae; genus Trachurus; species Trachurus japonicus. Next base: position 201,053 of record NW_028220285.1, on the reverse strand, counting down.
ACACAACAAAATAAACACAGACAGAGATTTTGATACATTATTTTTTCATTTTATTGTCATTATTTTTCAACTTGAAGTTTTCATAGAATTGTTGTGTGGTGTTACACTGTTTGAAAAATGTTTCCTTTTCTCTGAAAAAGTACCCTTTATTTGTCTGCCAAACCCATCGCTCTCTCTGTTGGCTGTCAAGAATCCGATGCAGGAACGGCAACACTGTCAGCAAACTTTGCCATTTTAGGGGAGCTTGTGTGAAAATGACATTAGGCTCACGTTCTCACATGCTGTTTCCTGCTCTGCACTGTTCTGCTGTTTCCTGCTCTGCTCAACTTTGTCCTGCTCTGTTCAGGTGTTGACTCCAGCTCAGTCAGAGACAGACTGAGGACGCTTCATGTCTGAGGGTCAAGGGGGGCGTGGTTAAGGCAACTAGCCAGCCCAGTTTCTGACACTCCTCCTCTGTTTTTTTGAAGGCTCAAAATTTTTCTTTTGCTCTGAAAAACTACCCTCTATCTGCCTGCCAAACCCATCGCTCTCTCCGTTGCCTGTCAAGAATCCGATGCATGAACAGCAACACTGTCAAGAAACTTTGTCATTTGGAGGAGTTTGAATGAAAATGCTGCATGGTGTTTCAATGAAAACCAAACCAAACCAAACAAACAAAAAAAAAAAAACACTGACAGGGATTTTGATACATTATTTTTCAACTTGAGGTTTCATACAATTGTTGTGTGATGTTCCTTACTCGTTTGAATCCACTCAATAAACTCTGAAATGAACTTGCATTGTTGGTCAGTGTCATGCCATTATTGTTTTAACTGGAGAGGTGTTGACTCTTGCTTGGTCAGAGACAGACTGAGGATACTTCATGTCTGAGGGTCAAGGGGGGGCGTGGTTAAGGCAACTAGCCAGCCCAGTTCCTGACACTCCTCTTCTGTTTTTTTGAAGGCTCAAAATGTTTCTTTTGCTCTGAAAAACTACCCTGTATTTGGCCACCAAACCCATCGCTCTCTCCGTTGCCTGTCAAGAATCTGATGCATGAACAGCAACACTGTCAAGAAACTTTGTCATTTGGGGAGTTTGTGTGAAAATGACAAAACAAAACACAACAAAATAAACACTGACAGAGATTTTGATACATTATTTTTCATTTTATTGTCATTATTTTTCAACTTGAAGTTTTCATAGAATTGTTGTGTGGTGTTACACTGTTTGAAAAATGTTTCCTTTTCTCTGAAAAAGTACCCTTTATTTGTCTGCCAAACTCATCGCTCTCTCTGTTGGCTGTCAAGAATCCGATGCAGGAACGGCAACACTGTCAGCAAACTTTGCCATTTTAGGGGAGCTTGTGTGAAAATGACATTAGGCTCACGTTCTCACATGCTCTTTCCTGCTCTGCACTGTTCTGCTGTTTCCTGCTCTGCTCAACTTTGTCCTGCTCTGTTCAGGTGTTGACTCCAGCCCAGTCAGAGACAGACTGAGGACGCTTCATGTCTGAGGGTCAAGGGGGCGTGGTTAAGGCAACTAGCCAGCCCAGTTTCTGACACTCCTCCTCTGTTTTTTTGAAGGCTCAAAATTTTTCTTTTGCTCTGAAAAACTACCCTCTATCTGCCTGCCAAACCCATCGCTCTCTCCGTTGCCTGTCAAGAATCCGATGCATGAACAGCAACACTGTCAAGAAACTTTGTCATTTGGAGGAGTTTGAATGAAAATGCTGCATGGTGTTTCAATGAAAACCAAACCAAACCAAACAAACAAACAAAAAAAAACACTGACAGGGATTTTGATACATTATTTTTCAACTTGAGGTTTCATACAATTGTTGTGTGATGTTCCTTACTCGTTTGAAACCACTCAATAAACTCTGAAATGAACTTGCATTGTTGGTCAGTGTCATGCCATTATTGTTTTAACTGGAGAGGTGTTGACTCCAGCTTGGTCAGAGACAGACTGAGGATGCTTCATGTCTGAGGGTCAAGGGGGGCGTGGTTAAGGCAACTAGCCAGCCCAGTTTCTGACACTCCTCCTCTGTTTTTTTGAAGGCTCAAAATTTTTCTTTTGCTCTGAAAAACTACCCTGTATTTGGCCACCAAACCCATCGCTCTCTCCGTTGCCTGTCAAGAATCTGATGCATGAACGACAACACTGTCAAGAAACTTTGTCATTTGGGGGAGTTTGTGTGAAAATGACAAAACAAAACACAACACAACAAAATAAACACTGACAGAGATTTTGATACATTATTTTTCATTTTATTGTCATTATTTTTCAACTTTAAGTTTTCATAGAATTGTTGTGTGGTGTTACACTGTTTGAAAAATGTTTCCTTTTCTCTGAAAAAGTACCCTTTATTTGTCTGCCAAACCCATCGCTCTCTCTGTTGGCTGTCAAGAATCAGATGCAGGAACGGCAACACTGTCAGCAAACTTTGCCATTTTAGGGGAGCTTGTGTGAAAATGACATTAGGCTCACGTTCTCACATGCTCTTTCCTGCTCTGCACTGTTCTGCTGTTTCCTGCTCTGCTCAACTTTGTCCTGCTCTGTTCAGGTGTTGACTCCAGCCCAGTCAGAGACAGACTGAGGACGCTTCATGTCTGAGGGTCAAGGGGGGCGTGGTTAAGGCAACTAGCCAGCCCAGTTTCTGACACTCCTCCTCTGTTTTTTTGAAGGCTCAAAATTTTTCTTTTGCTCTGAAAAACTACCCTCTATCTGCCTGCCAAACCCATCGCTCTCTCCGTTGCCTGTCAAGAATCCGATGCATGAACAGCAACACTGTCAAGAAACTTTGTCATTTGGAGGAGTTTGAATGAAAATGCTGCATGGTGTTTCAATGAAAACCAAACCAAACCAAACAAAAATAAAGCACTGACAGGGATTTTGATACATTATTTTTCAACTTGAGGTTTCATACAATTGTTGTGTGATGTTCCTTACACCGTTTGAAACCACTCAATAAACTCTGAAATGGACGGCCATTGTCGGTCAGTGTCATGCCATCATTGTTTTAACTGGAGAGGTGTTGACTCTTGCTTGGTCAGAGACAGACTGAGGAAGCTGCATGTGTGAGGGTGAAGGGGGGCGTGGTTAAGGCAACTAGCCAGCCCAGTTTCTGACACTCCTCCTCTGTTATTTTGAAGGCTCAAAATGTTTCTTTTGCTCTGAAACACTACCCTGTATTTGGCCACCAAACCCATCGCTCTCTCCGTTGCCTGTCAAGAATCTGATGCATGAACGGCAACACTGTCAAGAAACTTTGCCATTTTGGGGGAGTTTGTGTGAACATCCGGAGTTACAATTTTCTATCCACACCATGCTTTGCCCTGTCCTGCTCTGCTCTGCTCATGACAGTCAAAAAATCTCAATCCATACTGACTGGGTATATTTGACCCAGGCTGAAACATCAGGAGTCACGGGTTATGAGTTAAAATTTTCTATCCACAGCATGCTCTGCTGTGCTCTGTCCTGCTCTGTTCTGTCCTGCTCTACTCTGAATCATATGCTGCTTTAGGCCTCCTAGACTAGTTGCTGGTGGAAACATCTGGTGGTTATAGAAGAACAGGACAGGACCGGACAGGACAGGACAGCGCAGAGCAGAGCAGAGTAGAGTAGGACAGAGCAGAGCAGGACAGGGCAGTCGTTAGTTTTTAAATTTCATTTAGTTTAGAGTTTAGATTTACTAGTTACCCCGGTATGTGGAAATGTTCTCCTGGTGTGTTGTGGTGTGATGGGAAACCCCACTCGTGGCTTTATAGCTATAAGAATGTAAAACATAGAGCTTCAGGTTTACTTACATGGCATTACACTGCATGTAGAGACTAAGAATACTTCGGAGGACTAAAAAAAAAAAACATTGAGTGTGTTAGGAAAGGATGTTGGTGTAAAAAAAAATCATCACAAGAGTAGAGTAGAGTAAAACTTTATTCATCCCTGCAGAGAAGTTCAGGTGTCAGAGAGCTCACAAAACATATGACAACAGCCACACTACCAAATGCATATAGATGAGCACAGCCTAGCACAAAATGAAGACATCACAGTGGCAGGACAGAGCAACGAAAAACTTAAAGCTACTGTATAATAACCTTGCACAGGAATCACACACTGTTATGGGAGTCTTCCCTGTATGGCTCCTAACATCTAAACTGTCCTGAGTAGACTCTCTGCTAAATTTGAAACTGATGTCATCAAAGGGATTAGGGACAAAGCAGTACCACGTAACACAGGGTGAAAGCAAATCAGCACAGGGTGAAAGCAAATCAGCATGTTATCAAAGACCGATTCTATTCATAATGCACTTCTCATACATGCTACAAGCAACACTAAGTGCCTGACAGAGTCTGACCCCCATCCCTCCCTCTTACAGGTACACTATATTACCAAAAGTATTCGCTCACCCATTCAAATGATCAGAATCAGGTGTCCTAATCACTTGGCCTGGCCCCAGGTGTATACATTTTGGAATTATGGTATGGGGTTGTTTTTCAGGAGCTGGGCTTGGCCCCTTAGTTCCAGTGAAAGGAACTTTGAATGCTTCAGGATACCAAAACATTTTGGATAATTCCATGCTCCCAACCTTGTGGGAAACAGTTTGGAGCGGGCCCCTTCCTCTTCCAACATGACTGTGCACCAGTGCACAAAGCAAGGTCCATAAAGACGTGGATGACAGAGTCTGGTGTGGATGAACTTGACTGGCCTGCACAGAGTCCTGACCTGAACCCGATAGAACACCTTTGGGATGAATTAGAGCGGAGACTGAGAGCCAGGCCTTCTCGACCAACATCAGTGTGTGACCTCACCAATGCGCTTTTGGAAGAATGGTCAAAAATTCCTATAAACACTCTCCTCAACCTTGTGGACAGTCTTCCAGAAGAGTTGAAGCTGTAATAGCTGCAAAAGGTGGACCGACATCATATTGAATTCTATGAGTTAGGAATGGGATGGCACTTCAGTTCATAGAATGAGTAAAGGCAGGTGAGCGAATACTTTTGGTAATATAGTGTATGTTACAAGTCCAGAGCAGTTGTGGCCCCAACTGCATGATCAACCCCTCACCACCGCTTCACAGACACAGATGGACACACACACACACACACACAAAACTGCTGTCTGCCTGTGTGTTAGCAGCAGAGTTGTTTCAATAATGTAAAGATGTAACTGAAGGTATACGAGGAGAAGAAGGAAAAGAGAAGCGACCACACTGTTCATGTTGTGTTTTGCCAATCAACAGATTCAGCACACCTGGGTTTATTGTACACATAATAAACCCAGGTGGGTTTATTGTACACATAATCATCACTTCAAGTGTCACAAATAATAATAACAAAATAAGAACACTACCCAATAGAGAGCAAAGCCCTGGGGACATGTATTGTTGATCTGCATATTGTACTCCTGTTTGTCATCTGCTGTTTGTTGCTGTGCCATGGTTGTTGTTTGTGTGTCTTCTTTTTTACGCCATAACTGCTTGAACTGAACTGACCTGAACATAGACCAACAGGAGTCATGGGTTATGAGTTACAAATTTCTATCCACACTAGGGGGGGGTGTTTCTGATCCACTGCCCGGGAATCATGACGGTTAGAAATCTCATTCCACACTCACTGGGTCTTTTTGACCCGCTGCCAGGGAATCATGATGCTTAGAAGTCTCATTCCAAACTCACTGGGTCTTTTTGACCCGCTGCTAGGGAATCGTGACGGTTAGAAGTCTCATTCCACACTCACTGGGTCTTTTTGACCCGCTGCTAAGGAATCGTGACGGTTAGAAGTCTCATTCCACAGTCACTGGGTCTTTTTGACCCGCTGCTAGGGAGTCATGACGGTTAGAAGTCTCATTCCAAACTCACTGGGTCTTTTTGACCCGCTGCCAGGGAATCGTGACGGTTAGAAGTCTCATTCCAAACTCACTGGGTCTTTTTGACCCGCTGCCAGGGAATCATGACGGTTAGAAGTCTCATTCCAAACTCACTGGGTCTTTTTGACCCGCTGCTAGGGAATCATGACGGTTAGAAGTCTCATTCCAAACTCACTGGGTCTTTTTGACCCGCTGCTAGGGAATCATGACGGTTAGAAGTCTCATTCCACGCTCACTGGGTCTTTTTGACCCGCTGCCAGGGAATCATGACAGTTAGAAGTCTCATTCCACACTCACTGGGTCTGTCTGACCCGCTGCCAGGGAATCATGACAGTTAAAATTCTCAATCCATAGTCACTGGGTCTGTCTGACCCACGAGAACAGTACGAGGGGGACTGGGTCTATTTGACCCATTCGGGCAGCACAAGGGTTAAGTTGAATTACTTAAATGAATGAACTTTTTCACGATATTCTAATTTTCTGAGTATTACCTGTATACTGGTGTTGGACCTCAGTGGAAACTTGCCTGAAAACCTGGGGTTTGAAAGTGGCTGAGTTTTTTCGTTTGGGCTCTTTGTTTAAGCCAGAGTAGCTCATGAGGCTGCGCACCACAACATTACGAGATTTTGATTCTGCTCCTACGGTGACGTCACCGTGGAGCCTGCTTTCATAAACACACCTCTCTTCCACCACCCCGACTTCTGCCGCGCCGCCATTACGGGTTGTTTTATTTCCCACTGTAGCGCTGTTATTTCGTCACTTTATTAAGTTTTAATAATTTTTCATGCGAGAAAGCAAGGGTTTAGATCCCCAACGTGCGGTTAGTTTATCCGAATGACGGCTGTTTAGAAGTTAGCTCCGCGTTGGGAGAAGTGAGGTGCAGCCAGCTGCAGCCAGCACCAGAGGAGCGGAGGAGGAGTGACTCCTCAACCCGCCTGCAGTGCTCGTTTAGCCGGCCGATAACAACGTCGTCGTGCCGCCGGAGGAAAGGGTCGTTAATTTATTAAGTTTTAATATTTGTTCATGCGAGAAAGTAAGGGTTTAGATCCCCAATGTGCGGTTAGTTTATCCAAATGACGGCTTAGAAGTTTGCTTCGCGTTGGGAGAAGTGCTCCAGCGAGGCAGAGGAGCGGAGAGTGACTCGTCAGCAACCCGCCTGCAGCTGCTCGTTAACCGGTCAAACTACGTTGTCATGCCCGCGGAGGAAACGGTCGTTAATTAACTTACCCGCAGGTTTGTAGAGTTTTACCGCCGACTGGTTAAATTATTTTTAGGGGATAAATGTTTGTCTCATTGATGAAATCTAACAATTGTGGCAGTCGTATTAGTTTGTTTGAATGAAAAGTGAAGCTTCACACAGAGCAGCAGCAGCTTTGCCCTGGGGCTCTGTAGCCTACGTACAGAAATAACCACATTTGCATCAATAAATACATGTTTTACAATGAACCGATACAATTTTGTTTTATTTTATGAAGTTATAACATGGTTACGGTACACGACAGAGCAGCATAGTATGTGGTTTCCAATACAGCCTGCATGTAGCCCACAGGGCCAGCCAGCGTTGCCAGGTGGGAAATGTAGGATTATCGTACCAGAGGCATAAAATTATCGTATTTTGAGGGAAATTATCGTACACCTTTTATAACCAAAATAACAAGCCTATTGATGCACTATAGTCAAATATGCTGATGCACTATAGCCACTCTTGTGTATAATAGCGTCCTACAGGCACTCGCGGCTTTGTAACGTCAGTACGGAATGGATTTACGGCACCACATCACCCCCCCCTCCTTTAACCATACATCCACGCTAACTAGTCGAGAAAAATAAAATGTTTGGTCATCCAATCCTTAAAGGACGTCAAGAGCAAATAAACCTAATTATGATCACACAGTTTATTTTAGTGGTGGTAGATTTTTAGCTCTCCTGAAGCCACACATTAAAAACGACAACCAATTTGATCCTTAACAGCGGCTGGCAGGCGCACGCACACACACACACACACACACACACACACACACACACACACACACACACACGGACGGACGGACAGATGGACGAACGAAATTTCAGAGTCATGATCAACATGACATGATGTCGAATAAACGTGCGGCGGTTTCGGACAAAAAAACAACAAGAACTCAGTGTGCAAGGGCCTTACTGTCTCCTTCAGGGGCTCTCATTTTCCCTGCTTTCTTCTGTTTTGAATTTCGCTCGTTTGACTTCTGGACTCGACCTGAACGTCTCATGGGGCGGGCGCAGCTGACCATTCAGCCAATCATGCTCGTTTTTCTGAGACAAACGCATGAACGTCACTCGTGATTGGCTGGAAACTTGTCACATGGGAACAGATGCCTTCAGGGTTCACAAAAAAAATCCGGCAGATAGTTGCGGCAGGCTGATTACAACCACACATTCACGAAATGGTCAAATTATCGTACATTTGGCCTTTTTTGGGATTATTGATCGTACATCGTACAGAGGGCCAAATTAGCGTACAAATACGATAATTATCGTACACCTGGCAACACTGGGGCCAGCCACCATTCTGGCTCTGTCCTCCCTGCGTCCAATCAATGCGCGCCTCATTACATATTAATACAATGAACATCCGGACCAGTCAAAACCTCACGCCTACTCTCACGAGAGAAAGTTGCCATATGAAAAAGTGTCAGAACAAGCTCTATGTTTGAATTAAAAAAAAAAAAAATGTTTCCAATAAGTTTTAAGAACTGATTCAAAGCAATTTAAGGGGGATTGGATACATAAAAAACCAGGTGATGACTCCTTTAAGTGAAGATTCATGTTTGTACTGGGGAGAACGTTCAGCTCTGCCTCAGGGCTCTGTATGTACAGAAATCACAACAGTTAGGCCTACATCAATAAATGTTTTAAAATGAACAGAAAAGTCGGAATGAAATTTTATTTTATTTTATTTAACGCCACAATTGAAAAGATTGGAGAGAGAGAGGTGATAAGGAGACACTAGGTGGCAGCGCTTCAAGGTCCCTGCACCAGTGAGCTGCAGGGTCTATCTTGGATCTTCTCCAAATTTGCTTAGCGGCCACATTTAGTTTTTCCCTTTTTCACTTCCGATACGATACCGATATTGCAGCCTTCAATATCGGCCCGATACCGATATTGATCCGATATTAGGGGTGGTGAAAAAAAACGATTATTTATATTTTTCAAATTCTAATACAAAGGAGAGTCCACTGTCATGTTCTTCTATGGGACAGACAGTAGTGAGCTTACTTTTGAACTGTAAAATATTAAAAAATAAACCTTATTTAGAGCTGTTATTGAATTACTGTACATCAATGTCAAACAAAAGGCAAAATCTTCTTGCTTCAAGGTTTTATTTGTCACTCCAAATTGAAGATTATAGCCTGCCCTACAGTAAAAATGGCCCACATAAAATAAAAAGAGGAGTAAAGCAATATATTAAGCAGCAATATTTAAGCATCAAAGATGTTTAATCAAACCCACATAGTTTGAAACAACGTTCAAAACACACAGCCAGTGTCACAACTACGCATAAAGCCCGATAGCTTAATGCTAACGTATAATGTAAAACGCCATAGACAGGCTAACAGAAATTAGCATTGTTAATTTAATTCTGGCTTTAGCACTGTTAACACAGCACAACATGTGGACCAGCTGGTCTTCCTCCAGAAGAATCTGACCACCGACCCCATCGGTAGTTAATTTGAACTGTAGCAATATAGCGCATTTACCGTTTATTAGTGGGCAAGCGCGACCTGTCCATGCACCCGTGTGTGTAGTCTACGTGCCACACAGCCGACATCACTTCTCCTTGATGAATCGCACACACACTGTTGTTGTTGTGATCATGTGATCTCTGCATGCTGGAGCCGGGCGCTCTTCTTCTCTGGCAGGCAGCGCACTAACATTAAGGTGCATTAGCGCCACCTACTGTGTTGGAGTGTGAACGAGAGTCACCTATTCATATGGGACAGAAGTGCTGGAGCGGAATGGACTGCTTTTATCGGAGCGTTTATATCAGAGATTTTAGATGCAGTCCGATATAATCCAATATTCGTTTTTTTGGCTGATATTGGACATAAATCCGATATCAATATCGGATCGGGACATCCCTAGCTGCTTCAAACATTTCTAGTTGCATTGTTGTTTTATTTTACAGTGAGCTTTGATTGTGTATGTTCTGTGTAGTATCATGTCTCATGGAGTGTGATTGTGCCTGTCTGGTCTGTGTTCAGGAACCCCAGGAAGATGAGATGATTCATCTCAAGGACAGTCCTCTAATAACATTTCAAACATTTATATTTCCATGGTGGCCCTGAGGGCTCAATGCAAGAACTTGCAATGTAACATTCTTTTAAGCTGTGAGCAATTGTAGTTTGTGTGTTATCAAATTGATGCAAATGTTTCCTGACTTTTTTTTGTTGTCTATTTACATGTGTTTTCTTAAGCCGCAGTGCGTTGACCTCTCAGGGCCACCATAGATTATATTTTTTTAATGTTTTGGGGCCAACCTTTTTAAACAGTCACCAGGTGATGTTAACTGAAGTGTAAAGTTTATATAGTTTAAATGTACTATTTGTTCGATGAGTATGTTTACAATGATTTACTGAAAGAAAAAGAAGAAGAACTTTATTTGTCCCCATAGAGAAATTGTTTTTCGGCATAACTGTGGACATTTCATAGACACCAAATTAAACACAACATAGTGAGACACAGCATAAACACACACAGGCACAGCACCGTAGAGCCATCCCCTCACGACTTGAATTAGGTGTAGAGTGGGGAGAGGGAGGAGCACTATTGCTCGAGTAGGACACACTGTAACAATGATTCACAATTGTCCGTCATTGTCCCTCCTGTCCAGACCAGCTGGACAAACACACACACACACACACACGAAAGTCCATCAGCTTTTCAGTAGCTTTTTTTTTTTAAGTGTATTTTGGGGGCTTTTATGCCTTTAATGGATAGGACAGTTCAGAGAGTGACAGGAAATGGGAGGCAGAGAGGGGAAATGACACGCAGGATATGGGCCGCTCGACGCGGGATTCGAACCGGGGCCGCCTGCAGTGAGGACTGTAAGGCAAGGCAAGGCAAGGCATCTTTATTTATATAGCGCATTTCTCAACACATGGGGCGGCTGCTCTACCAACTGAGCTAAACACCGCCCCAGCTTTTCAGTAGCTTGAAGGCTTGTGGGACATATGAATATTTGGATAATTTTTTTGTAAATGAGTGGGTGGTATCGTCGCCCAGACTGCAGTTCGAACGAGGAAGCAAGGGGGTGCTTCTGGTCATCGATGATGTTGTTTGCCTTCTTCAGGGCTTTGCCCTTGTAGACGCACTCCAGACTGGGAAGTGCAGACCCTATCAGCTTCGATGAAACTGATTATGATATTAGATTATGCAGTGCACTTTGATTGCTTTTATTGTATTTTGCATGTCCTTTGGATTCAGTCTTAATTTCAGTTTTGTGCATATTTGGCGTTAGATATGTTTGTGGCATGGTGGTGTGGTAGTCAGTAGGTACTCTTGCCTCTCAGCAAGAAGGCTCTGGGTTCGATTTCCAGGCTTGTCGTCTCTGTGTGGAGTTTGCATGTTCTCTCCATGTCCCACTTCTCTTTGGGTTCTCCAGCTTCCTCCATCAACACTCAGTTGCAGTTGTAAAAATATAACACTAGATGGCAGCAACAAGCCACCTGTATTTAAATAGGACAAGAGGAGACCACACAGATGAGAGTGTGTTGGTGAACTGAAATCAGCCGAGAAAAAAAAGTGAGGTAACCAAGAAATGGAAAAGATTCTAGATGAGACTGCGGTCTCCTTTCTCTACCCACTCTGTGGAAAATTGAATTGTGTCTTCAAATTAGAGTGACCTCTCCTGCTCACAGCTGACAGACTTGGAGTCAGTGTGAATAGAGGCTCTGAATTGGCTAGTCAGCAGTAACAATAGAGGCTTGGGCGCACACAGTGAACAAATAAGAAATAAATGAATGTGCAGCAAAGCATTACTACCATAAATCGAACTTCCCAAAAAGATGTGGACAATATTGTTTTTTCTTTTGATTGCCTTAAAGGGAGAAAGAGCATCCACTGATGGGAGCAGGGTGACTTATTTACAGCACTTATGGAGTTCTAAATCCTAAAGCTTTGAGTCCGTCTCAGGGAGTCTGTTTCCAGCTCCCCCAGGATGGATGTAGCTCTATATTCGATATTTGTTGTATTCTCTTCAAAATCACTCAGGTGATCGATACTATTAGTAAATATCAAGCTTCATTGTTTTTGTTTTAATCTAATTTAATGCCGCGTTTCCACTACATGGTACCGGCTTGGCTTGGCTCGACTCGACTTTTTTAACATTAGGTAAAAGTACCTGAGGTACTAAAGTGACTTGTAAACCTTGCAGACCACTGACTGGTCAGAGAGTCGTCATCACCGTGTCGTCTCAGAGGCAGCAGCCAACCTCCTGTAATGATCAACCGGTGAACCTCTGTCGTCATCCCGGGGAGAAAGCGATCTGATGAAGTTACCCATAGCTCTCTCAAGATTTATCATTGGCTGATATAATTCCTTCTAAAAGAAAAATGTTGTTTTTCTACAACTGTGCAGCCACATTAGTTTGTTTGAATGTTAAGTGAAGATTCATGTTTGTACTGGGGAGAACGTTCAGCTCTGCCTCAGGGCTCTGTATGTACAGAAATCACAACAGTTAGGCCTGCATCAATAAATGTTTTAAAATGAACAGAAAAGTCGGAATGAAATTTAATTTTATTTTATTAAACGCCACAATTGAAAAGATTGGAGAGAGAGAGGTGATAAGGAGACACTAGGTGGCAGCGCTTCAAGGTCCCTGCACCAGTGAGCTGCAGGGTCTATCTTGGATCTTCTCCAAATTTGCTTAGCGGTCACATTTAGTTTTTCCCTGTAGTGTCCCCTTGCTTTTCCCGCCGCCTTCCTTGTTTTTTCTTTTTTCATCTTGATTTATATGACTCTTTCCTACTTGTCTGTATTCAGTCCAGCACAATTACAGAATAGCATAGCATAGCACAGTTCTATATAACATCATTGGTTCTGTATAGTGTAATATAGTATCTAGAGCTGGACTTCAATTTCTTCAACTCTACATACTGCCTAATGCTGCAACACATTATGTCAAAATGTCAAATGTTGAAAAAAAAAAAAAAAAGAGAAATGTCATGTTAAAAAAAAAAACAAACAAACAAACAAAACAAAACAAAAAATGTCATGTCAAATTGTTAAATTGTTAAATTTTGAAAATACTGGAAGAATGTTATGTCAAAAATGTAACATGCAGAAAAAATGAATATGTGAGTATTGGGGGCGGGACTAGATAAGCTTTTGCTTCTCCCGCTTTCCCTTTCGGTCATGTGTATTGTATTAATTGGATTGAGATGATGTGTGATGATGATGACTAATTGACATGCCCGAAATGAACCGAATAAATAAATAAATAAATAAATAGTATAGTATACACAGCACAGTTATGCATAGCATAGCATAGCACCGCATAATAAAGTATAATTCTGTACAATAGAGCATAGCATAGCATGGTATCCATAGACTGTAAAAAAATATGGACGTAGCATCCGTGACGGCAGCCATTGGTTTTGGGGAGTCGTTTTTGTGACTCAAATATGGCGGCCTGAACAGCGCCATGTTGGATTTACCGGTCGAGAACCCGCCCACTGGCCTTGAAGCAGCTGTCCACGGACCGCTCCGGACCTGTCACTCAATGTTTCTGCGCCCTAATTGGCCAGAATTTTAACCTAATAATAGTAAAACGGTAGAGTTAAAAAAAAAAATTCACCCCCCTCAGAGTGTGTGCGGGGGTAGAAACTATCGATTGAGACCAAAAAACGTAATGGCACCAGGCTTTGATCATGTTTATTGAGGATGTAAAGTCGGCGATTTTAACATGGGGGTCTATGGAGAATGTTGCTTTCTGACACCAGCCCCCAGAGGCAGCCGAGGGGATTGCAGTTTTTTGAACGCGGAAGTGAGCTTCACTTCTCAGACCGACAACTGCCCCCTTGATGGTATCCCTATTCCCCTGTGTCATATTCATTCATCCACCACTACCTCCTTGTGATAAGGACAGTGTCTCTCTTTATGCTTTGCCACCTCACCACAGTCTCTAGATGTTGTGTCTCTACAGTGTAAAGAACACATAGGTTGACAGGTAAATACTGTGTTGTAGTTGTTTATAAGGACACAATGAACTTAATCTGGCAGCACTGGGCTCTTCATGGAAGCATAAAGCTAGAGGTAAATGTGGCTGACCTGAGGTGAGGATCCTGAACAAACACTCAGAGGTGGGTTATTATAACAGTGTAATAGTTTGTAGATTGCCAGTGATCTGTCCTGCTTTTGTCCACTATGTATAGTACGTGATGAAAATCTCAAGTTTCTGTCTCTGAAAACAGAACGATGTCTATCGATCCTGATACTGAGCTGCTCATCTGACAAGAATGGGTCTTCACAAGCCCCAGGTCTGAATGAATGTAATGACAGTCGGTGCTGCGTGGTGGTGGGTGGGGGTGGCAAGAACAAGTGTGTGGGTGGAAGATGTGTGTGGAGGTGCAGCCAGACACACTGTAATGATATGAAATTAATGAAACGAAACGAGAGAGATGGCAGCAGCTCAGTCGTGACCTCTGAGATTACGTAAGAAACAATGATGAGTTGGGAACAAGACCAGAGAGCAGGGACTCTTTCTCTGCTCAGGTATATAGTTTCAGACAGGCCACTGATAAACGAGAGGAAATCAGAGAGAGCTAGGAGAGCAGAGCAAGTCTCTGAGGTCTGAACAAGAAATAACGTAAATACTCAGACATCAGACATTTCAATTTGGGCTCCGTCTCTGACATCGTTCACTCCAGGGGTGGATCAGGAGCCTCGCGGGGCTCTCTGCCTGCATGTATGTCACAATCTGTTGGTTTTTTAAATTATATTAAAACTCTGGAAAAATTACACCAACAACATCCCAGGAGAAGAATAAATAGTTGGTTTCCATGGTTTTGAGAACCATCTGTGGTCTCAGCGCTTTGGAAGGAACTGTACAGTTTTGGACAGATCAGAGACCAGATTCCTACACGTCCCTCTGTATTATTCCAAAAACTAAATAATGAATGTATTCTGGTTGTTGGATAAAATAATATCAATTCTGTTAAAAAGTAAAATTTAAATTACAGGATGCTATGACCAAATACGTCAAAAATGGATGTAGCTTCTGTGATGGCATTCACAGGTTTTGCATGACTCAGTGTTGGAGCCAGACTCTTGTGGTCATTAGAGGAACTGCAATTGTTGTCAGTTCGATTCATATTTCAGCGTTATGAACACAGGACACACAAGGAAGTAGCCCCTGTACAGTTGTTGTCATGTGACTTGAGTGAAAGCCGTTTCCTTCTCAAGCCAACCAGAGATCAGATCTTTCCTTTGAACTTGTGAAAGCATCGTGTGTAAGTATCTTTGTTGTTTCATTTCATATTTTGATAATATTTGAGGAGAATCTTTTAGTGAACTGAATACATGTATATACACTGTTAGTTGTTGCAGTAACATGTGTTTGCCTGGTAAATGCAAGTGCAAGTGCATTATCATAGTTTAAATTGATTTATTTTCATACATTCATACATAATTCATAGGGTTAGGGTTAGTTACATTTTGATTTATTTTAAAATTTATGTGGAAGCCATGCTGTGTCATTGTTCCAGCTTTAGCATGATTAAAGAACAACGACGAATGGGTTCATTTTGATGGGCGCCCCTATCAGTTTGAGACTGAGTTTACTGAAGATGGGCTGAAGGAAATGGAGGAGAAAAGTGAAAGAGGGAATTAAGTGGGTATGTGTGGTCACTGCCTGCCAATGGCCGCTAAAACTGAATGTTTGTGCTGCCAGGAGGAGTCGGACGTGTTTTGTCAGTGCTCGACGCGGAAAGTTGCTGCTTAACATATAACTGGAGGAGAGTGGGTAAGTTGTTTTCGTCTCTTTTCAATAGAAACCAGGCAAAGCTAGCAGATGTTATTTTTGACTATGAGTGGCTTTTTGAACGCATGGAGAAATAGACTGCGCCATTTGTTATGGTGCGGTTGTGACAGTTGAGGGTCCTGTCACTATGCCTCCGATTGATCATGCGCCCTGGCTACTTGGCCAAGGGGATGTCCCTTTGGGTGACTGGCAAGGGCGTGTGACTCTTACCCGGGAGGTGTGGGTTTTTGTTATTTTTCTACAGTATAACTCTTTTTCTCAAGGACATCTTCAGCATCTCATTAAAGAGCAGAACTCAGATGATTCCTGACTCCTGCACTTATTGAAAAGAGTTTGGCTTTCTGTTAAATCGTGTTTCCACATGATGAGAACAGTACAACTCCTCAAAGTCACATGTTTGTCTAGAGTCATTAGTATGGACGAGGAGTGAGTTTGGACTTTTTTCTCAGAATTCTGAGTTTAAGGTCAGAATTCTGAGAAAAAAATCAGAAGTTGACCCAGAATTCTATGCTGTGCTGAAAAGCTTAGTAGTGCCCACATAACCTGCTGGAGACTGTGTACCTGCACACATGCAGGTAATCACCAGCACTTCAAAGATCTCATTATGGAGTTCTAAGACCTGCAGAGTGGTCTTTGCTCTCACAGGGACCAGGCTGTGACTAGTTTGCCACATCTTCATTATCTTCTAACAAGCAGCATCTTACAGTGTTAAATGCCATGTAAAACAATGGCACCACTTCACTTGTTCCAAAGGAAAACAAGAAAGTTTGACTTGAATAAAACAATTCACATGAATAAATAACAATAATAAGAGATTAAAAAGGCCATTATCACTGTGATGTGAAACTGAGGAAAAAATGAGCTCTAATATGTTTTGACATTTAGATTTGAGATGATGTCATTCCCTCTCTGCATCACAATGAAACTGAACCGTCTCTTGGCCTCGTCCCCGTAGCAGTAATAGTTTTTTCCAGAGTCTGATTGATTCTTGAGAGTCCAATTACAGCCCAGCTGGAGGAGACGAGAGATCTTCACAAATGAGATTGGATTGTGCTCCAACTAAGCTGCACTGTGGGAGGTGATGAAATAAAACAGGTTGAAAAGACTTAATACATGCTCTGTTGTGCCAGGGCTGTCTGTGTGTGTGCCTGACTTCAGCCTGTCTGTCTGTAGCAGCGTCTGCTATCTTTTACATGTAAAACGTCGCAAAGCCTGGATGTTTCCAATTTAGCTAATACAGATTTATCGGTCACGACTCCTCCATCTTTCACCCTGTGACAGGTGAATCAATAAGTTCACCATCGTAGAGGATTCTTCAGTCAGATGAGGTGTTAGGGGGAAAGCCCAGAGGGACCCAGCCAGGCTGTGATAACCCCCCACACCCCGGGCAACCACATCCTCGTGATCTCACCTCTGAGCTTTCTGGCAGCAGCGACCAGTGTCTCAACACACTACGCTGCAGGACTGACAGCTTCAGGAGAGTAGGTACTGGAATAATGAAAGGGCTGTGAGTGGAGGGGGTGGGGCTGAGATATGGACACACAGGGCTGAGAGGAGAGGTATCGCTGAATAACGGGGAACTGGAGAGTGATAATGAACAAAAGGGAGGAGTATGGTTGGGTGATGTTATAGCGCGTGAACACTTTATACTGGAGATAGAAAAGTATGGTCCAGGAGACATGCAAGGAATAACCAAAGTAAATAATACTGTTACCTCCACATACATGATCGCCTTTGGTCATGTGGCTTCAGACCGACCACCGTTCCTGGTGATGAATGTCTAATTCTGTCAAAACCTGGATAGGTGCAGTTAAAGCAGAAGTAAGCGGAATGTTTGTGTTAATATAAGTCCTAAATAGTTCTATCTTCCGACAGCAATCACTTACATAGAGTGTGTTTGGTCTGAAACACGGGTCTGTCAGTCACTCTGCTCTGCTGTAAGCCGAGGAGAAAACTTTCCTTGTATCCTACAACCTTTATCCAATGAGGAGAGAGAACGGCATAAAGGGGCGGTCCTCTCTGTGTGTGCAGCCAAGGCATGCGCGTGAATGTGGGGACGTAGGGACGAGGGCGGGGACTGCTAACTCCATCGGCTGACAAGAAGTTAGCCAAAACCACCGGATCGCTTACTTCTGCTTTAATTATACAGAGGAACTGTGATGTTGGTTTTTGGTTCAGTATTTAAAGCAGAATTATGCAAGTCGGCCGACAATAGCTCGCTCCTTCGTTGGTTTCTCTTTTTTTTCCCTCTCCGGAGCTCCCCCACAGTTCTGGGAGGCACATGTCACTGTTGTAAAAAAAAAAAAAAAAACTCGCCGCCACCACCTCCTCCACCCCCTACACAACGTGCTTGTGTTTACTGCTGAAGGTAGAAATCGGTGTTTGCTAAGCCCTGCTGACACGGAGCTAAAGCTAACGCTATACGGCCACACAGACAAAGACACAGACATACACACACATGAATAAAGGTTCCAAAACGCGAAGGCGTGTGTGTGTGTCATGATGTATTACATTATCTTATAAAAGATCCATGGTGTGTGTGTCCGTGTTAGCATTAGCTCTGTGTTAGCCACAAGCCGAACTTCATCAGTACAAACATTTCATGTTTCCATGGTTTCCTCCGACTTTCCGAACTCAAACCAATCACGATTCATGACATCCATGACGTCATCTGCGTTCTTATCTCGTACTGCCGTAAGGCAGTTTCTCGCAATAGTTCTATCCATTGACGAGATTTGTGACACCGAGACGGACGACTGATCTTGCAAGTGCGGTTTTCAGCCAGTGGGAGGGGTGGGCGCATTGGCCTAGACCCCATTCATCTCATAATAGGTCACTCACCCATCACAGTGTCTCTGAGCCACAATAATTACAGCCAAAATCCTGCATAGTTCTGCTTTAAGACTCTTAAAGGGTTAGTTCAACATTTTGGCAAATTGGCCCATTGCCATTTAGTCATAGCCCTTACGGTTTGTTACGTTTATTTGTCGGTGCAAGCTATTTTTAGAACCGCCGAGCTGAGCGGCAAGCTGTTCAGAGCTACGCTACAGAGGCTAATGGGATTTCTTTCATCATCATTTCCCTCATCAATTTCATCAAATACACAATCCAAAACCTCGAAAACGCTCTGGTGGACAAGTTGTGACCTGCACATTCACCACACTATGAGATAATAACGGAACGTTACGAGACAGAGTCGTTTTCGAGGTAAATACAGAGACTGTATGACAGAATGTTATTATTTCATAGCGTGGTGAATGTGCAGGTCACAACTTGTCCATGAAAGCATTTTGGAGGTTTTGGATTGTGTATTTGTTGAGTTTGATGATGGAAACCAAGAAATCCCATTAGCCTCTGTAGTGTAGCTCTGAGCAGCTCGCGGCTGAAACTCTGCAATGTTGCTTTAAGACTATAGTGATTATGGCAATGTTCCACTTTGCCAAAATGTTTAACTATCCCTTTAACTCTTTTGTGACCACACTAATTCCTCAGCACATCCGCTCAGGACCACATGTTTTTGGCTATTTGTTTACCTTTTTCTCACGTTGAACCGAACTCTGTACATCACCTAGAAACAAACGGTTTTCACGTGGTTGTAGAGTGACTTTCCAACGTGCTCCTCGAAAAAACTGTGAGTTTTTCCGCCGTTTCGTTCGTGAGTACGAAGGAGAAGAAGAGAGCTGGGTTTTTCCAAAAACGGAGCTCCAGCTCTAGTTTCAGAGAAAAACGCACTTTTGTGTCAAATGGCAATCTGCTCATTTTACCGGTAATCTGCAGTGTGGCATGACTCCCAAATCATTACGGCTAAATAAATATATTTGTAGGCAAATCTGGGGGGTGTGGCAGCTTGGAGAGCAGCGGTGCAGCGGTGTGGGTCTCTGGCCGCAGCACAGCAGCTCCGTGACACTCCTGTGTGACTGGCCGGCGATGAGTGCTCTGGAGTGGGGGCGGCCAGTCACAGCACCCGCTGCACAGCGCCCGCTCCGCTCCACCGTGAAAACAGCTGTGATAACCAGTGGCGTAGCTGGGCTGTATTTCACATGGGTTTTGAGGTCCAAGGGGCCCGCGTGCTCAGCGGGCCACATTGCACACACAAATAGAGGACAGAACCCCCCCCCCCCCCCCCCCCCAAAAAAAAAAAAAATTAATCGTATTTTAGATGAGTGTCCTTCAGAATGATGCTGCTAAAGCTCAAAACCTCTATCAAATGATTGTACAATGTATGAACATTATCTCTGCAGTGGTTGATTCTGATAAAGTGTGCTGTTACTGTTGTAACGAATGTGAGCTGGAAAGACTGAAATGTTGTTGTTGCTACAACTTTAAATAAAGTTGAAAAAAAAACAACAAAGGTTCGGCCGCTCCTAAAGCCCGTCCGGACCGATTTAGATGTAGCTAACACCTGTCAAAGTTCTGTTCAAACTGGAAATATTGTGGATTTACCTTACAGTCTATGGCAGGGGTGCTCACACTTTTTCAGCCTGAGAGCTATACTTTTCAAGTGACCAAGTCAAAATGATCTACCAACATTATTAATGATTCACGTTTATTTATATAGCCTAGTATATGAACATACATAACACTTCATACAATATGTCGGTGTAGCCTACCTTTCATAACTGCATGAATCCATATGGCACAATAAATGTCCATACATTTTTGGTCATCCAGTCGTTTGTCGGACTATGCGGGGGGTTAATAACGCTGCAGCTGCATTTACCGTGCGCCCCTGTCTGTATGTGAACCTGTGTCTGTCTATGTGCGGGCAGATAAGAGATGGTGTTTTGTAATAATCATGGGGCGCATGACGTCTGTCCGACTACCCATTTCTCCGACCACCCATTTCTCCGACTCCGACCATACATTTCTTTATTTTTGCGTCATCAGTCCGACCTCCCACTTCTCCGACTTAAGTAGCCCTAACCCTTAACCTTACCCTAAACCTAACCTCAACACTGTAGAATGGGTAGTCGGAGAAATGAGCCGTCGGACTTGTGGGCAGTCGGACTGACGTATGCTCCCCATAATCATGCTAGCGTTTCACCATCTCTCATCTCCACCAGTCAGCCTCTCAACCTGCCACCTCTCTCGCGTGCGTGCGCACCGCACGTAAACACACGTGAGGAAAAAAAAGCGGGAAACACTGATCAAGCTGTGCGTACGCACACCTCTCCGCAATATTCCATTGATAAATGCACCGGACCCAAGAATGGTGCAGACATGAACACACCTCATATTCCACCCCCAGAATGCCTCAGCACAACCATATATGGTCAGCACGTGTCGTGCATAATTAAGTAGCCATGTGCGCTCTGTGGAGCGGCAACAAAGACAACGGGCGGAGAGCTGATTCACCCGGAATGATGCTTCGGCAGACCTGCCCTCGCTTTTGAGGTCGGTTGTGAGAAAAATGCCTGCTGTCCAGACAACTGTGTTTTTTTAAATGTACTTTTTTTTTTGTTCTTCATCACGCGATCGACCCAATCGTAATGAGCACCCCTGGTCTATGGGATTTACCCATAAAACAAACTTTTCACGGCAAAACAGCAAAGGTAAGAGGAAATGTACAACCATGTTTTGGTCAAGCAGTGTCTGTGTGTGCTGGACTTTGCTGGTTGTTGTCTTCTCTCTCTGCCTGCTGCTGTGCAGCCGCGGCTGCTATGTAACGTTCCAATCTTTGTAGCCTTTTCAAATGAGCGGTAGCTGATGTGTTTTGCATAATGCACAGTTGTATACGAGCCAGAAATGTGGCGACTGGGTCCACACAGAGGTGCTTCATGAAGTTTGATGTTTAGTTGTTTATTTGAGTAGTGTTTGGGCTGTGTTTGGGTCATAGAAACATGATTTACACGTTGTAGACCAGCTTCTGTTGTTTAATTTGATGTAATAGACGCATGGATCAGCTCAAATTGGGAGGGGCCGCGCCCGCTCGTATCCCCCCTTAATATGCAACATAATGATGCAGTGACCCAGTCTGATGTTACACTCTGTGCTACCTGCCGCTGCGACGGAAGGCAGCCGCAGTCGTCCCGAACCTCCCTATGACCAGCCCGCCCCTGATTTAAACCAAAAAAATAAAAATCCTCGGCAGTGTGTGGGGGGGCCGCAGGATTTCACCACAAGAGGGCCCATGGGTTTACAAAACCCACCAACCCTACGTCATCTACGCCACTGGTGATAACGGGCTTTCAGATCCGAGTCTCCAAACCAGAAACGTTTATAACAGCACCGGAAAAAGTCGCCATATTTGTCGTCGGTCGCTTTTGTCAAAAGAGGGTTTGGAAAGTCGCCAGATTCAGCGAGAAAGTCGCAACACTGTAGCCGACAGCCGCACAGCGCTGCAGGCTGCCCCCAGAGCAGCATTCAAGGAGACCGATTACTCAAACAAAACCAAGATCACACTGTTTATAAAAAAACATTATGTTTTGATTTTAGTTTAAAACTGTTTTACATATCAGAGGACTACCATATTCACACACAGGGTACCTCAGAGTGTCTATTATCGTAATCTGTAAAAAAACGGTTTTGACGAGTTTACTCGTCAATGGTCGTGAACGTTCGGCAGGCTGTGACGAGTTTACTCGTCAATTGTCGCGAAAGAGTTAAAGCTCCAGTGTGTAAAATGAGCGTTCAGATTCTAGATTGCACCCCTCCTGTCGGCATCAGCTGAGCCAGAGCACAGTGGATGTGGATGTTCAGCTGTATCAGCATATGTGTGATGTGTGTGTGTGTGTGTGTTTTATAATGGCAAAAAAAACAAAAAATATTGACGATCGTCCAGCTTAGACACTCAATAGAGCATTTGAATCTTATCAGTTACGACACTCTATAAAGCAAGACCCTTGCTATATAAAAGAACTATTTTAACCAGTTAACGACGCATGCTGTACCGGCGCTGGTACAGCACCTGTAGGTGGCGCTAGCATCAATTACTCCCGGACGTTTTTAACAGCAGCCCTTTAAGCATATATATTCATGTTATGATTGTTAGAAAGCTTAGATCGCCCCGATCAATTTAAGACCACCCACAAATGTTTTGGTTGCTCACAGCCCTAACAGGATTAGCATTTAGGTCGGCTAGCCACTAAGCTAACGTATGATGCGTACAATACCTTTCAAGTCTTCCCTTTATCCACAGCTACAGGGGTCCATGGCACTGGTCCGACCTCCCATTAGTCCGACCTCCCATTAGTTCGACCTCCCATTGGTTCGAACTCCCATTGGTCCGACAATCGGAGTAATGAGAGTTCGAACTAATGGGAGGTCCTCATTAGTTCGAACTGGACTAGTTATTAGTCCAACTCTCCATTCTTACCGTTCACTATGCATTTATATCATTATTCATATAGGCTCCACCTGTCAATAAGACACACGTGGAAGAAGAGGTGCAGTTTATTGTGTTTCACCAACGAGGAGCTGTCATTACGCACGACTTTTACGCACTGCTGCGCGCTCATTAGTGTCCGTAATTAAACCTTGACACTCATATCAAATCAAACTTACATTACAGACAGGTGGATTGGGTTCTCTGTCTCTCTCTCCCACTCCGAACAGACAGACGGACGCAATCAGAAAGGAAACAGAGGCTGCGCATTGATCCTTTTTTCCTTTCTGGGATCAAACGGATCATGTGCAAAACAAGCATATATTAATAACATATAAGGCTCATTATGCTTCCAGCCTGTCTGGCCTCTACCTGGTGTTTTTACTAAACTTAACGACGGAGGTACGTTTTATCAGTCTGTTTTCTGGGAATAATTGACATAAGGAGAAACCAGAAACAAGCCGTTTTTTCATTTTTTCGTTTTGGAAAAAAAAACGGAAATCAAAATTTCAGTTTGTTTTCTCGTTTTTGGTTCTTATTTAACAAAACGACTTTACCACTCAATATTTTGTTTCCGTGGGTGGGCGGGTCCTAGTGTGCTTCCTTGCCCTGTGCCCTTCAAAATAAAAGTTCCTCAATTTAATAATGTTGACAAAAATATTACTGTAGGCTAGTAGGCTACAGACACTAGCAGACATAGAGGACCCCATCACCCACAGTCAAGACTGACACGGCTTCAAATAACAATAATAGTAGGCTATTCATAATGAAAATGAGAACTTATGAAGTTATGATGACTTCAGTGTAGATGTTTAGCCACAAGGTGGCGCAGTTATTACACGAAGAGTAGATCTGAGGGCTTTACTACGACGGAGGCTCACAACATATCGTGTGTATTATTGAAAGCGAGGGGTGTGCCTATAGGCTAGTGAGTACAGAGTGTCTACTCTGTACAGTGACTGTACAGTAACTTCGTTCAATATAGATACTACTTCAAAGTGGCCATTTCACTCGTGGGGAGCGAGATTCACGCAACGCGTGAAATGTGAGTGACAGTGATCACAAACGAGAGCATTATGACTGATAGCTCCCCTGGTAGAACAGCTCCCTCATTAAGCTGATTCATCCACTAGTGTGGGTTCGAGTCTCAGTTTAGGTTGTACCATTAATTAATGTGTTTTCTTTTCTCATCATCATTATGATCACATAAGGCTTAAGTTTGAGCAAATAAATGAGCAAATGAGCATTAATTCTCCGCCGGGCTGAGGCACCAACTTCCCTGCTTGTGTACATGTTTATAGGGATGTGAACGTGTACTTAAATACGTACACGTGTACACTGTGCATTTTCCTGGCCAGCACAGGTACCAGGAGACCAAGACCCCCTGTCATGTCGGTCCTCCACCCTTCCTGATCCGCCGCAAGTTGCAAGAGCCCCGCGGAGCCCAGTCTCTCCCTCCTCTCCCACACTTCAGCACCTGTCCTGGGCTGTCACTCTGCAGGGACGGCGCGTGTCATAAGCCGTTGCAGACAAATACGTAGGCTACACAAGCAGGGAAGTTGGTGCCTCGGCCCGGCGGAGAATTAATGCTCATTTGCTCATTTATTTGCTCAAACTTAAGCCTTATGTGATCATAATGATGATGAGAAAAGAAAACACATTAATTAAGGGTACAACCTAAACTGAGACTCGAACCCACACTAGCGGAAGAATCAGCTTACTGAGGGAGCTGTTCTACCAGGGGAGCTATCAGTCATAATGCTCTCGTTTGTGATCACTGTCACTCACATTTCACGCGTTGCGTGAATCTCGCTACAGTACAGTAAGTTACTGTACAGTCTTTACAGAGTAGACACTCTGTAGCCTACTCACTAGCCTATAGGCACACCCCTCGCTTTCAATAATACACACGATATGTTGTGAGCCTCCGTCGTAGTAAAGCCCTCAGATCTACTCTTCGTGTAATAACTGCGCCACCTTGTGGCTAAACATCTACACTGAAGTCATCATAACTTCATAAGTTTTCATTTTCATTATGAATAGCCTACTATTATTGTTATTTGAAGCCGTGTCAGTCTTGACTGTGGGTGATGGGCTCCTCTATGTCTGCTAGTGTCTGTAGCCTACTAGCCTACAGTAATATTTTTGTCGACATTATCAAATTGAGGAACTTTTATTTTGAAGGGCACAGGGCAAGGAAGCACACTAGCCAATCAGAGGACCCGCCCACCCACGGAAACAAAATATTGAGTGGTAAATTTGTTTTGTTAAATAAGAACCAAAAACGAGAAAACAAACTGAAATTTTGATTTCCGTTTTTTTTTCCAAAACGAAAAAACGGCTTGTTTCTGGTTTCTCCTTTTGTCAATTATTCCCAGAAAACAGACTGATAAAACGTACCTTGGTCCTTAACCAACTCCTTTCTTCATTGCCTGAACCTAACCAAAGCCAAATTTACTTTTTTTTCTCTCTCTCTCTCTCAGTCTGCTGTCAGCAGCAGCGGCGGCTGCAGCAGGCTCGCGCCCGTGAAGTGAGCTCAAGCCGGCCAGGTTCAGCCGTGCTCGAGCGGAGGGGGGGGGGAGAAAAAAAAGTGTATTTCTTTTACTCTGTACTCTGGGAGGGGGGGCTTTGATTATCAGTTTACACATCTTGATCAGCATTTATGATGGTTGTGTGCGATCTGACATGATCTGGCTCTCTGACTGAATATGGTGATATTCTGGGCCGCGCGTGTATGTGTGTGATGTGCGTAGAGAGAGAGAGAGAGAGAGAAAGCTGCATGCTCCTATCAATGGAAGAGCTTGTCACAAAGTAGCGATGACAGTTCGAACTAACGGGACCACCCATTGGTTCGACCTCCTATTGGTCCGACTTGTGGTTGATTTTGTCGGAGTAACGGGAGGTCGAACCAATGGGAGGTCGGACCAGTGGGTATTTTGTCGGAGTAACGGGAGGTCGAACCAATGGGAGGCAGTTCCCGATCTACAGCAACCATCTTATGACACAAGACCGTTTGTACAGCTCGCCAAGTATCCATGCTTGTGAAATATGAAAAAAAAACATAAAAAATAGGGGCGTACCTTAACTGGTTAAGGCTACGAAAACCAGATTTTGCCAGTAAACCTTGACAATATTAACTTAGGTTGAGGAGCAAGGTCTCACCTCAACCACACCTCTAATCACTAGTCAAGCCTACATACACCTGGTCAACCCCTTCTTCCCTTTATCCAGGCAGCTTCTAACCTCATCCCTCCGATCATCCCTACTCTCATTCCTCCATCCTTCCCTCCCTTCCCCCATCCCTATCTATTCAACATGGTGGCATGAACCCAGCTCAGATGGAACCACGCAGAGACGTAACCCCACTCTGAGTCTCCCTCAAGGGGGCAGTTGTCGGTCTGAGAAGTGAAGCTCACTTCCACATTCAAAAAACTGCAATCCCCCCGGCTTCCTCTGGGGGCTGGTACCAGAAGGGAGCATTCTCCATAGACCCCCATGTTAAAATAGCCGACTTTATGTCCTCAATAAACATGTTAAAAGCCTGGTACCATTACGTTTTTTGGTCTCAACCGATAGTTTCTACCCCCGCACACACTGTGAGGGGGGTGGATTTTTTTTAAACTCTACCGTTTTACTGTTATTAGGTTTAAAATTCTGGCCAATTAGGGTGCGGAAACGTTGAGTGACAGGTCCGGAGACCGCTGCTTCGAGGCCAGTGGGCGGGCTCTCGGCCGGCCAACGGCCGCACCTCTCCAAATATGGCAAGTAGAATCCAACATGGCGCGGTTCAAACCCCCGTAGTAGCGGCACAATACAGACTCACCAAAACCAATGGGTGACGTCACGGACGCTACGTCCATTCTTTTTACAGTCTATGGTCTCCCTCCGCTGGTCTCCAGTTCATCCTCCCAGACCAGCAGCGCAGACGACATCCTTCCTTCACCTTTATCACTCTGTACAATATCCATTCATCCATCCTCAACACTTTCATTCCATCCATTAAAATGTTTAATGGTACATTGTTGTGGCATTGCTTGTGTCTTCAGTTAAGTGTTTATTGTTAATGGGTTGTTTCTTGCATGTGTTTTTTTCCACATCGTAAAACAAAACAGATTTTTAATTTTTTGTGATGGAACAGAAATAGAATAGAAAGCCTTTATTGTCATTGTATGATCATATAGTAGTATAATCATGCATTAACTCATGTGTTTAAAGTGCTGATTGCTTGTGAAAAGCTGTTTTCGAGTCTGTTGGTGCAGGTTTGAGTGAGCTGAAGCGCCTGCCAGAGGGCAGCAGGTCCGGGATGTGAAGTGTGAACTGTCTTTGATGCTGGCGGCTCTGGTGAGGCAGCGGGTGTTTGCAATGTCGTCCAGGGAGGGAAGAGGACAGCAAGTGATTTTTGTGCTGTGTTGATGATCCTCTGTGATGCTTTTGTGTCAGCAGTTCAGCAGCTTGCAAACCATTTAACTTTTTTTTCCCCAAAAGACTGAGGAGTTCTGGTAGAGAAATTTATACTGGTTCCAATATTTACTTATGGTTTAGCCATGAGACTACTGTTCAGAGTTTCAGCTTCGCTCCGTATACTATTCCTTCCTCTTACTTTGTCTTCTAAAAGTTACTTCAGGTGGATCTTTAAAGGCATCTCTTAAGGGTTCATCTGAAGGGTATGTCAGTGATTTATGTTCTTAGAGTCAGGGCTGAATGTAGTGCATAAACTGAGATTTGGTTTCAGTGCCTTGTTGGAGGGGTTGATGCGTGCCCCTGGCATCCCATTTTGTTTTTGTGTCACCACCATCAGACTGATTCAGTCTCCATCCGTCCATTTTTGTCTCTCTAAGTGCAGCCCCATCAGAATGCTCTGTCTTTATTTGTTCAATTGTCCAATATGGCTGTAGTCTCATAGCCTACGTGGCTCTTTTCCCTATTTTACAGTCTGTGTCTACCTCCTTAAACATCAACTGGTAGAGTTTGTGATTTCTTGGTTTTCCTGACCTCAGGTTGCTTTTCTCCTACATTACCAGTGCACTGAACTATGTCCGGATTAAAGGGGATGCAACAGCTTAATTGTGGTGGTCATACCACTTGTTACAGGGGGAATGGAGGCGGCTCCTAGCATCTCTTGGCCAAAAAAAACAACCTTGCAAGATCAGAGCCTGCGACCCAGTGTCCCAGCTTTCGTCTCGCTAGAAACATGGACTACTTTATGGCACCACGATACAAACACACCCTGTATAATCTGTAGTCTTTGACAAAAGACCACACACATATACACATTGTAAAACTTATATGATAAAATAAATTTAATAAAGTGATTAAACAGACGCCGGTCTTCTGTACTGGGTCGGGTCTGGCTACAGTTTTGAACCAGTAAAAGCCAGTCTCAACTAGAACCCGGGGATGTCAGTGTTGTACTGAAGTTGTGTGAATGTGCTCTATATGTTTTATGTTTTTTACCTGCCTGCAATGCAAATTTCCCTTTGGGGACAATAAAGTTCAAGTTCAAGTTCTTCTCCTCTACTTCTATTTAGGGATGGGGCAGATCCGATCCAGTATCGGTATCGGGTACCGATACGAGTGTAATTAATGGATCGGAAAATTCCGATCCCACCTGCGCAAATTTCCGATCCCTGAAACACATGTGCTTTCATGGTTGTCTGCTGAAATGATTCCAAAAGTTACTCCTGTTGGCTACTCTGCTAGGTGGCTGAAAAAGTGTGGAACGGATTTCCTGAAGGAGGCGTGTGCCGTGTGTCAGTGAGGCCGATGAGACACACCCCCGTTCAGGAAATACATTCCGCTGTTTGCAGCCTGCTGAGCCACTAGCAGCAGCAGCCGGGTAGCATTGAGCAGCACACATGTCCGCTGTTTGTAAATATTTCATGCTCGAAACACCGCAAAGCAAGACAGCAACGTGCAATGTAGGGCTGGGCAATAAATCGATTAATTCGAATTTGTACTTTACATCGATTTATTTTAAGAAAAACAATTTTCTCTTCAACATCCACTACCAACGCTCCCTGCTGGGCTCCCGTAGTTCAGAGTGCGCGCCCCCCGCAACACCTCTCCCGTGTTGTTGCTCCCTATGAAAGGAACAAGACCGCGGCAGCCCAAGCACCGGCACCACCGTGTACCAGCTACCGCTAATGACGGCGGCGCCCCGACGGTCAGGCCGGTGTGTTCCGTGGCAGCGACAACGGGACCGCCGGTGCGGCGCCGGCCACCCCCAGGACAGGGCGCTGTGTGTCGGGGAGAGAAGTAGGGAGACACGGGGTCTAAAGCTCGCGGAGCCGCGGTGTGCTGTGTGCAGAGCGACCCCGCTGCAGCGGCGGTGCTGATAGAGCAGAGTTTATGTTGAACAGGTAATCTTTGGTTTTATTGTGGAAGTTGCGAATCCGACACTGTTACTCTGCATTCAAAGCCGTGTTTGGTTTCTGCAGGCAGGCTTGTTGCTCTGCTCTGCTGAAGGGGGTGTGTCGTTAGGAGGCTCCGAGGGCCATACGAGCTTGGGGGGGAGGGTGTGTGTGTGTCTGTGTGTGGGGTGCTTTTTTCAAAATTTTCTCATAATTTTTCAGATTGTAGACCAGGGGTGTCAAACGTGCGGCACGCGGGCCAAAACTGGTCCAGCAGGGAGTCCAATCTCGCCCTCAGAATGAATTTGCCAAGTGTGAAAATTACATAGAAGACAGAAGAGGCATATTATTGTTGAAATTGCATGTATTTTTATGAAGAAATTTCAGATTGTTCATAATATGTTTTGTAAAACAATAGTTCATTAACTGTAAACATCTTATAATACAAAGGGAAAAGTTCTTCTTTTTATTTATACCTTATCATGCTATTATTCTACTGCTCTGGCCCACTTGAGATCCAGTTGTGCTGTTTGTGGCCCCTGAATGAGTTTGACACCCCTACGTAGAACATAGCTTTAGGTGGGAGGGGAAAATCTAAAAAAATAATTGAATTTAAAAAAAAAGCTCTGGTATCGGAATAGTATCGGTATCGGCAGATATCCAAATTCTTGTATCGGGATCGGATCGGAAGTGAAAAAATGTGGATCGGTGCATCCCTACTTCTATTTCTTCTGTACAAAACCTCTCAAAGCCCACAATCGCCTGATGGAGAAGTTTCTAAGCTGCTTTATTCATGGTAGAGTCCTCAAAATTCGGTTCAAGGAAGTCCGTGGTCCGACCTGACCCTGACCCGGGTTATTTGTTTATGTTTTCGACCCGAACTTGGTGCATCCTGTCGTGGGGTGTGGGCCGGCCCAGCGTGTTGAAAACTCAGACTGACCCAAGGAAAGAGCCGGAGCGTTACAGTCTATGGCCACGGCACACATTTATTTAGAGGCTTAATCAGCCCTTCTAAATACTCTTAAGGCTCCCACAGAGCGGGCGTAATGTGCGCGTAGAGTGAGCAGCGCGGACTCCACACGCACTGTTCGCGGAAGTTTGAGGTTTCATAGTCGAGCGTACGGTGTCACATTAAAAACAGGTCGATGTGAACCGAGCAGTCTATTGCGTGACACTGAGTACCATAGACTGTAAAAAGAATGGATGTAGCATCCGTGACGTCACCCATTGGTTTTGGGGAGTCGTTTTTGTGACTCAAATATGGCGTCCTGAACAGCGCCATGTTGGATTGGCCGGCCGAGAACCCGCCCACTGGCCTCAAAGCAGCTGTCCACGGAGCTGCTCGGACCTGTCACTCAACGTTTCCGCGCCCTAATTGGCCAGAATTTTAACCTAATAACAGTAAAACGGTAGAGTTAAAAAAAAATTCACCCCCCTCAGAGTGTGTGCGGGGGTAGAAACTAAACGTTCTGACATTAGGCTTTTAACATGTTTATTGAGGATGTAAACTCGGCTATTTTAACATGGGGGTCTATGGAGAATGCTCCCTTCTGACACCAGCCCCCAGAGGAATCCGAGGGGATTGCAGTTTTTTGAACGCGGAAGTGAGGTTCCCTTGCTGAGTACGCATATGCGGAGTCGTACAAATTGAGCTTTGTGCGGATGGGTCCGGCGGACAACCACTTTGGGTCCGCATTGAGTCCACCTTGAGTACGCACGGACATCCGTGGAGTCATGTACACCTGAGTATGTAGGGGCCTTTACTCTTCTCTCTCTTCTCCGTAAGAATCAAAAGATTTGCTGCTTTTTGCTGAGCATAAGATTTGTTCAAAATGAAATAAAAGCCTGTCCCATATAGATGCCTGACTCAAATGGGGACAGCTCTCCATTCCGACACCCCTCCACTTCGACACCCCGCTGTTCCGAAATACCCCCACTTCGAAACACCGCTACTCCGACACCCCCTCCTCCCCCCCGCAGCTGTCCAAGGTGCTGAACCGCGTGACGTTGTTTACATTCTGCTTTGTGGCTTGTCTGTGAAACGTGCGCTGCTCAGGGACTGGGCAGATCTGTCCCACTTGCTTTCTCCCAGACTCCGTTGTTGGAGATCTCCCACACAGTAATAGAAATACACTTTTTTTCTCCCCCCCCCCTCCGCTCGAGCACGGCTGAAGCCGGCTTGAGCTCACAGGGGCGCGAGGCTGCAGCAGCCACCGCTCGTGCTGACAGCTGACTGAGGGAGATGCTTTGGTTGGATTTAGGCAATGAAGAAAGGAGTTGGTTAAGTTTAGTAAAAAGACCAGGTAGAGGCTAGACAGGCTAGAAGCATAATGAACATGTCATTAATACAGTATGAAGTATTTGCTTGTTTTGCAGTTAATTATGCACATGATCCGTTTGACCCCAAAAAGGAAAAAAGGATCACTGCGTACTGCGCACTGCACAGCCTCTGGTTCCTTTCTGATTAGGTCCGTCTGTCCGTTCGGAGTGGGGGGGTTTCCCCCACTGGCCTTTTCGGAGTAGCAGGGTCTTTAGAAAAAATAGAAAACCCCGCTATTACGATGAATGGAAGTCTATTGTCGGAAAGGCGGGGCTTCGGAAAGGCGGGGTGTAACCGACTCAAATATAAGCCGCTCAGTTCGGCATGTGGAGCATATAAAAGACCGGGCTTCTATTGGAGAATTTACGGTACGTTACCCACCTCAGTAGACATCACTCCATGGATTGCCCTCTCGCCAGCTTTGTCGAAAAACAAATACACATGGCCAGGGGGGAGGGAGGAGGATTAGTGGTGAGTTTTTATGACAGTGTTGTAAAATATGCACTCCCAAACTGTAGGAGGAGTTTGGTAGAGAAAAAAGTGACTAAAACAGAGAAAAAGCGGCCGGACTTGCATAGTTCCCCTTTAGGCAACGCAGTCTATTGTGACTGTCTTTGCCCCTCATGCGAGCTGAGTGTCACACAACTTTAAGCTGCCATACATGATATTGTGGGATCAGTCATGAAGAGGCACTGAAGGCTGGTTACAAAAACAAGAAACATCCCTAACTACAGGTTTCACAGACAGACAGACACAACAGTTCATCCCTCCACTCCAACCTTGTCCTAACACAGCATGTCTCTGACTGGCAACCTGTCTCACTTTCGTCTCTCTGTTTGTGTCCATCCCTGCCCTCCAGGTCTGAGGCTCCACTACAAGTCTCCTCTCTCCCTGTGACTGTCCACACTCTGCTCACCGAATCCTCCCCTCACACGATCTGTGTTTGACTTAGAGATGAAAGTGATGCTTGATGAGGTCAAGTGACTCAATCACATAAATACAAACACTAAAAGATCACAGCTGGTAGTTTAAAAGTGGAAGATTAGGCAAACCCATCCTACACACACACACACACACACACACACACACACACATGCATGTAAGTAATGGATTCAGGTTGCCAGGCAACAAACAGCAGTGTTGATTTGTGAAGTTTTTAATTTATAAGAGGAGTGTTTAACTTCACACAGCAGAAGAGTGTGAGCTCTCTGACGCTGAGTGACACATAAGTTTAACTTTTAACACAGTTGGTAAATAATAGTTAGAAAAGTGTTCATTCATGCTGCATTGATAGTAGCTCTGGATGATTCACCACCACTTTAAATTAGGGCGTGCAGAGAAGGACTAATTCATTCCTAATAAGGTAGAAATGAGGAGGTATTAGTTCTGGGTAATTGAGTGACTGATGCAGAGTTAACCCAAGACTATTCATTAAGACGATAGTATTAAGATAGATTTTACTGGTTCATTAACAGAGCCAGGCCTTTAGAAGCATCTTCTTAGCACACATGTGCATGAGCAAGATGTGTGTATTATTTTCCATTATTTTTTGTTTTTTCAACTCTGTTTTTGTGACTGTTGTAGGGTTGTATATCTCCTGATGAAATGATCGATTTAACCATGCAATTTACCGATGTAGAAGGCTAGAAGAGATGCATCGCAAATTCAACCATAAATTATGTCAGATGTAGGCTACCCCGAATCTACCGGTGCAGTCGCATCGCACACGTTTATATCGGACCACCGATATGAATCGGTGAATCTTCACATCCCTAGACTGTTGTAATGTTCATACTTTAAAGCAGAAGTAAGCGATCCGGTCGTTTTGGCTAACTTTTTGTCAGCCGATGGAGTTAGCAGTCCCCGCCCTCGTCATGGATCTATTGGTCCTCGTCCCTACATCAGATTCACGTGCATCCCTTGGCTGCACACATGGGATCATATGTTCCCCGGGTCCTGTGTTCCCCACTTTGTATGGGACAGGGAAACATAGAAAACTTTTTTAGAAAAATGGTCCTATGTTCCCCACTTTTCCCCAAAAGGACCCGGGGAACATGGAAGTGGAGTTGTGACTTTGCAGATTTTTGCCTATTGTTGAGTGAGAAGTTGAGTTGTGACTTTGAGTGAGAAGTGTAGGTTAATTGTCCCATTGGTTGGGTTTAGGCAATGAAGAAAGGAGTTGGTTAAGTTTAGTAAAAAGACCAGGTAGAGGCTAGACAGGCCAGATAGAGTCCAGATAAGTAGAGAGAGTCCATTGACCGGCAACAGCGGGGAACATAGGATCCCCCCCCCCCCTTGACCTACCAATGGTGAAGCACTGCCCTCTTTGGCTCATAAAGGAAACTCACCTCAACGAAGTCTGGTAGCCCAGGGAGGGTTGGTGACAGTCACTAACAAACAGTATAAAATGTTTGTCTGCAAGACTAACAGTGCATCTATCTAAAAGTTCATACCATTTGTGAACTAAGAAGATGTTTTACTTCTTGTCTCAGTCACTAAATTACTGTAATATGTTTCAGAAATTGTTAAATATTTTTTAAATGAGATATTACCTTATTTCATCTCTTTGTTTTGATACAGTTTTGATAATGTTTCTTTATATATTTTACTTGTGTTTTTATGCCTCTTTCAGGTCTGTTGAGTGCATGAAATGACTGTTGTGTGTCATACAAATACATTTGACACACCAGTCTCAACCTCCTCCCTGAACTGTTGAGATAGAGCCTGTGTAGTCCGTTGTATGAAGGCTGTACTGAGATCAGGAGATGTTACCGTCCATGTTCTTATCTGTTAACTAAGCTGAAATCCAATACTTAATATTTGACAGAGTAATCCTCAGGTTCTCTGTTCTCTGATGGGCCTGATGTGGGATCCAAATATGATATTTGATCCAACACGATCAATACCGTCACTTTCTTGGTGTACATTTGTGCACCTGTGTTTTCAGTGTGAGATACAGTCACAGCTGAGCTGCAACCGCAAGTAAAGTTTCTTTCAAATGAGCACACGTCGACACACATCAGAAAACACACACACACACACACACCTACTTCCTTGTCCAGTTTCCAGTACCACAGCTTTGAGGAGTTGATATCGAGATGCTGAAGGGAGAATTAAATCCACCACCAAATATGTGTTTCTGTGTTGATGGAGGTGAACCTAATTAAATGTGCCAGCAGCAGGTGTGTGTGTGTGTGTGTGTGTGCTTTTTTTTAATTAAGTCAGTTGACACCCCTGGGATAGTGTCATTACAGAGGTGACAGGGACCTCCTGGACAGTGACTAAACACACAGCGTTTTCATTTATCCGCTCATGCAGCGCAGATGTGTGTGCTCATTTACCGTGTGTGTGTGTGGTTTTGGTGTGTATGCGTGTGGGGGAGGGGGAGGCGGAGGGGGTTGTAATGGCTTCAGGTGTCACACCATATCAGTCTGTCTTTTTATTAGACCCTGACTGTAATGAGTAATTAACTTCCCGCCGAGAACGTTTGTTCCTCCATTGATGTCATAAAGAGAGATATTAGCAAGCCAGTCAGGAGCGAGTCAGGATTTACTTTTCCACACCAGAGGCAAGTGTATCTGTGAGAGTGTGTGTGTGTGTGTGTGTGTGTGTGTGTGTGTGTGTGTGTGTGTGTGTGTGTGTGTTTGTCTATGTTACTTGGTGGGAACCACCGTCGGACAGCACACTCACAGTGTGGGCACCAAAATTTTGGTGGGGACCAAAATGCTGGTCCCCACCAAGAAAAGCATTGCATTGATGTAAAAAAGGTCACAGGGATGCCCTGTCAAATTTTCAGGGGTTACCCCACCAGTCACGAAAACCTGACAAGTGTGCTTAAGTGTGCTTGAGTGAAATTTACTCAGTATCGCCCCCTACTGGTCAGACCTGGTAAGGCAGACACACACACTTCACACACACTTGGTCATCTGCGCATGTGCAAGCAATTGGTTTACTGCAAAGACAGATACTACACTGACTGACTTAGTGAGGGTTATTAATTATAAAGGTTATTAGATAATGTTATAACTATTGAATGTATTTTCCTGTATGTAAGTACCAGTGGAAACGACAAGCTTTTGATTTATTATCAAATAACATCTTATCAAAAAGTAACGGATATAATATCTTTTATTAAGTACATAGACAAAGAAAACTGGCATTTATTCTTAATTAATTCCGTAATTCTCTGTTAAAAAATAGTATTAATTTTAGGGCCGGGACTCGATTAAAAAAATTAATCTAATTAATTAGAGGCTGTGTAATTAATTAATAGCAATTAATCGCATTTTAATCGCATATAAATATTTGACCTGAGAACAGTGAGAAGCATTTTTTTGTCACATGAATTTTAGTATAGCTATCATTGAATAATGATTGAATACATAAGCTTAAGCAACAAAACTTTTTTTTTTTCAAAGTGGTACTTAAAGGGATAGTTCACCCAAAATTCAAATTTCACTCATTATCTACTCACCCTCATGTCAACTAAGAACTGTGAGAATTTTCAGAGTCCTCCGTTCCTTCTCTGAGATACGGGGGTCCGCACAGCAGTATTTGTCCATATAATGGTTGTCTATGGACACCAACTTTCTTGGTCCAAAAAGACACACCAAAAAACATCCAAATACCTCCATACTGCTGGTCTGTAATGTCCCTCTTGTATTGAGGCCCCCACATGAGAAATTGTTCCGCCGGTCAGTGCAAATCATGAGAGATTAGCACTGACACAGGAAGAGCAGTGAACCGACACACTGGGAGCTTCCGCTACAAACAAGCTTAAAATATAGACTTATTTAACTTTTTTCAGAACAATTTCTCATGTCGGGGCTTCAATACAAGAGGGACATTACAGACGAGCAGCATGGAGGTATTTGAATGTTTTTTGGTGTGTCTTTTTGGACCAAGAAAGTTGGTGTCCATAGACAACCATTATAGAGAGCCTAAGCGGAAGCAGGAAGTAACGGTCACCATGGGACCTCAACTCTGAAAAACTTGCCATTCACTTGCATTGGACTGACAATTTTATTTCGCGATCCGATTGAATTGCGTCATGAGAAAAAAATATGACCTCTACCTGTTTTAAAACATCACGTTTCATGAAGAGAAATCAGCAGGTTATCGTAAAACTATTGTAGAATAAAATTCGGAAGAATCCGTAACCAGAAAGACTACAAGTCGCGTAGTGACGTCACCATGGCGACCACATGCCGCCCTTTCCCGTGTCAGTTGGTGACGTATTTTCTGTGGGACAGCAGATCTGTAGTCCGTAGAGCAGTCTTCACACAAAATACATTCTCCTGTTGTCATTTTACAATAAACTGCTGCTTTTTTCGGTCGAAACGTGATGTTTTAAACAGGTAGAGGTCATATTTTTTTCTCATGGCGCAATTCAATCGGATCGCGAAATAAAATTGTCAGTCCAATGCAAGTGAATGGCAAGTTTTTCAGAGTTGAGGTCCCATGGCGACGTTACTTCCTGCCAAGGGCGTAGAATTGGGTAGGGACGCTAGGGACACGTCCCTACCAATACTCAGCCGCTGTGTCCGCTGTCCGTGGTGTTTAGTCAAATGATTATGGCAGAAAAAGGGTTAACAGCCGGTCTCTGCTAGAAGTCCCACCTCTAACCTAAATATCTACCTATTGGTCCGGCCGTTTCTCGCTAACGTACATGTGATTGGCCGTCCCCGCTGTCACTCGCGAATGTAAGTTGTCAACATGTTCGGCATTTGTTCTGTAACTGTAGAGCCTCAACAATAGGCTACAGATAATGAATAAAAGCCAATATTTAATGGCAAACAGATAAGGTTTTTTTTTTTACTACTAGCTTATTATTTCCATGTATCCTCCTTTGTGAAAGGGAGCAACTGCTTAAAAAAACAAAAATAAAGAACATTGGTCGGGAAAATAGGCCTACAAAAAAAACCTCAGAT
Organism: Trachurus japonicus; assembly: GCF_045865225.1. Taxonomy (NCBI): domain Eukaryota; kingdom Metazoa; phylum Chordata; class Actinopteri; order Carangiformes; family Carangidae; genus Trachurus; species Trachurus japonicus. Next base: position 163,267 of record NW_028220285.1, on the reverse strand, counting down.
GCTCATGTAATTTTATACATCCATATTTTCGGGGAATAAATTACACATTGTGTGAAAGTAAAAGCCTTTTTTCCTCATGCAATAACTGTACCATCAAGCTCTATGATCATTGTATCCCTCATGTATCTGTTCATATGTCCTGCATCAACATATTCAGTCAGGTGACAGAGACAGACAGTAGAGAGGCTGGAGGAGATGGAGAGACCAGAGGAGGTAGAGGAGAGGCTAGAACAGATGAAGGAGGAGAGGCAGGAAGAGGTAGAGAAGGAGGAGATGGAGAGACCAGAGGAGGTAGAGGAGGAGAGGCTAGAACAGAGGGAGGAGAGGCAGGAAGAGGTAGAGAAGGAGGAGATGGAGAGACCAGAGGAGGTAGAGGAGGAGAGGCTAGAACAGATGAAGGAGGAGAGGCAGGAAGAGGTAGAGAAGGAGGAGATGGAGAGACCAGAGGAGGTAGAGGAGGAGAGGCTAGAACAGAGGGAGGAGAGGCAGGAAGAGGTAGAGAAGGAGGAGATGGAGAAGGAGAGACCAGAGGAGGTAGAGGAGGAGAGGCTAGAACAGAAGGCGGAGAGGCAGGAAGAGGTAGAGAAGGAGGAGATGGAGAGACCAGAGGAGGTAGAGGAGGAGAGGCTAGAACAGATGAAGGAGGAGAGGCAGGAAGAGGTAGAGAAGGAGGAGATGGAGAGACCAGAGGAGGTAGAGGAGGAGAGGCTAGAACAGAAGGAGGAGAGACTGGAAGAGGTAGAGAAGGAGGAGATGGAGAGACCAGAGGAGGTAGAGGAGGAGAGGCTAGAACAGATGAAGGAGGAGAGGCAGGAAGAGGTAGAGAAGGAGGAGATGGAGAAGGAGAGACCAGAGGAGGTAGAGGAGGAGAGGCTAGAACAGAGGGAGGAGAGGCAGGAAGAGGTAGAGAAGGAGGAGATGGAGAGACCAGAGGAGGTAGAGGAGGAGAGGCTAGAACAGAGGGAGGAGAGGCAGGAAGAGGTAGAGAAGGAGGAGATGGAGAGACCAGAGGAGGTAGAGGAGGAGAGGCTAGAACAGAGGGAGGAGAGGCAGGAAGAGGTAGAGAAGGAGGAGATGGAGGAGAGGCAGGAAGAGGTAGAGAAGGAGAAGCTGGAGGAGGTAGAGAAGGAGGAGATGGAGGAGAGGCAGGAAGAGGTAGAGAAGGAGAAGCTGGAGGAGGTAGAGAAGGAGGAGATGGAGGAGAGGCTGGAAATTCACAGGTGAGGTTAAATAATTATGGATGTGTTAGTCATGATGATGCACAGTTGACTTCAGCCAGAGCAACTGAGAACTCTTCTAAGTTGCCTTCTTGTCTTTCATTAGTTGCTCATTAGTTACCCCTACATAACATGAAATTATGATTGCAAATGCAAAAAACATCAACTTTCAGGAGCGATGCCTCGGAGCACTTTTGTGTCCCCACCAATGTCAAAATCAAACCTACTCCCTTGCTTCCTGCTTCCGCTTAGGCTCTCTATATGGACAAATACTGCTGCGAGGACCCCCCCGTAACTCAGAGAAGGAACGGAGGACTCTGAAAATTCTCACAGCTCTTAGTCAACATGAGTAGATAATGAGTGAAATTTGAATTTTGGGTGAACTATCCCTTTAACCAAGACCAACAGACTAGGGATGCAAATTATGATTAATTCATTAATATTTAACTACTTAAATCACAGAAGCATAAACTGATTTGTGGAACTCAGCCTGATGTAACCAGGCTGATGGTAACCCAGTGGTTTTTGGCTTGTGACTCCTACACACAGCAGCATCATGTCGCTCTTTACAATAAAGGCAAAAAATCAATACATGGCCACGTGGATCTGTTTACAAAGACGCAGCGAAAAATCAATATATGGCCATGTGCATTTGTTGACAGCTGCCGAAAAATCAATACATGGAGCGGTGAAATAAGTTTTTTTGTGCATCCACCTTGTTGTTCCACATTGTTAGCCAAGATAATGTTTCTGAAATTCAGTTTGTTGTGCCATGGTGTCCTGAAATCCTGTGGGAAACACTGATGCCACGTCTTGACCACATGTCAGCTGATCAGCTGCAGCAGAGGAAACTCCGCTGTTCTCAGCTCCACCTCAACGAGCGCTTTTTTTTTTTTTTAATTATATGGTGCGTTCCAGGCAGGCTTTTTAACCCGTAAGTCACGACTTCAAGTCACCAGTTATGAGTTTGTAGCGTTCCAGGCAAGTTACGAGTTACGAACTGGGAACTGGGAGTAGATCGATCTAGCACGAGTTCACAGGTGGGAAGTTACGAGTTTGACTGTACGTTCTAACGGGTAACCATAGGAACAGGTCGGAAAAATACGAGTTACGGGTTGCCTCGAACGCACCATAAGCTCAGGTAGCGACACACAGGGCGGATCCGGTTTGTTTATCAAAGCTTGGTCGCTGTGAGGTGAGCGCTCCACTCTCCTGCTCACACTCCAGCTCAGAGGGTGGCGGTAATGCGCCGGTAAGCTGGTTGCCAACCGCCGTTAAACAAAAAAGAAGAAGAAGAAGAAGAAGAGGTGAGCGCTCCTTGGCTCGACAGGAGGGAGAGAACGGCACAGAGAAGCGGTCAAGTGGCAGCTTGGCCCCAACGAAAAGGTTAGTTGTAATTTCTCACAAATAGCAGGTAGGTGTGTTAAAGAAACAAAAAAGCAACTTCACCGCGTTGCATTCGGTCATGGAGTGAAATGTTTACATGAAGGGGGAGCTACCTAAGGTTAGCAGAGCTCGCGCTAGCTTGACTAAATGTTTACATGAAGGGGTGCTACCTAACGTTAGCAGAGCAGCTGCTAGCTAATTGACTAAATGTTTACATGAAGGAGAGCTACCTAACGTTAGCAGAGCAGCTCGCGCTAGCTAAGTTAATTGACTAACATGCAGCCTGGGGCACAGTGCACGCAGAACTTGAACTGCAAGTCTCCTCTGTTCACACTTTGAGTTTGACTTCAGTTTCCTCTCGTTCAGACTATCGGGGGAAGGATAGAGAGGAAGAGAGAGAGTCTACACATGCAGCTGTTTAAAGACTGAAAATTGTGTTCAACTGTGCATCCACAGCTAGTGTAAGCAGGAGGCTCCACAGCTGTTTGACCTGACTCACGCGTGTTTCATGTCCCCCCTTCAGTGTGTCCCAACACACCATATATTACATAGAGCTTATAACACTGGGCTACTTTTGCTTTCTATAGTTCACATCACTTCTATCACAGGTCAATCCAACCCTGTAACACTTGATATTCATTTGTTTTCAGCTGTAACAATCACTGCAGTATTAAAACAGGCTACACAAACGTCACATTGGCTAGAACCAAGTTCAACTTATGTGGAAAAAATATGACTTGGAGCCAGATACTCACAGATGTTGATATTTATGTAAATTATTGATGTTCTCCTTTAACGGTTTCTTATTATTTGGTCTAATGATTTTGGTTTTGTTGATTAGTTGCTTAATAATGATGATTTATCATTTCAGGCAGAAGAACAGCCATGTGATGCTGAGTCCGCTGACACTGAACTCTCCAGACAGAGTCCATCATCCTCCATCATGCAGGTAGGACTCACTTTATTGTGTTTTGTGTTTCATTTTTAGTCAAATATGTACAACTTTGCTCTTGTGAACACTGTTTGGTTGAGTTTAGATCAGTGCAACATTGGTTTTACACATGCTGCTAAGCAAGGGAGTAGGTTTGATTTTGACATTGGTGGGGACACAAAAGTGCTCCGAGGCATCGCTCCTGAAAGTTGATGTTTTTTGCATTTGCAATCATAATTTCATGTTATGTAGGGGTAACTAATGAGCAACTAATGAAAGACAAGAAGGCAACTTAGAAGAGTTCTCAGTTGCTCTGGCTGAAGTCAACTGTGCATCATCATGACTAACACATCCATCATTATTTAACCTCACCTGTGAATTTCCAGCCTCTCCTCCATCTCCTCCTTCTCTACCTCCTCCAGCTTCTCCTTCTCTACCTCTTCCTGCCTCTCCTCCATCTCCTCCTTCTCTACCTCCTCCATCTCCTCCTTCTCTACCTCTTCCTGCCTCTCCTCCTTCATCTGTTCTAGCCTCTCCTCCTCTACCTCCTCTGGTCTCTCCATCTCCTCCTTCTCTACCTCTTCCTGCCTCTCCTCCTTCTGTTCTAGCCTCTCCTCCTCTACCTCCTCTGGTCTCTCCATCTCCTCCTTCTCTACCTCTTCCTGCCTCTCCTCCCTCTGTTCTAGCCTCTCCTCCTCTACCTCCTCTGGTCTCTCCATCTCCTCCTTCTCTACCTCTTCCTGCCTCTCCTCCTTCATCTGTTCTAGCCTCTCCTCCTCTACCTCCTCTGGTCTCTCCATCTCCTCCTTCTCTACCTCTTCCATCTCCTCCTTCTCTACCTCTTCCTGCCTCTCCTCCCTCTGTTCTAGCCTCTCCTCCTCTACCTCCTCTGGTCTCTCCTTCTCCATCTCCTCCTTCTCTACCTCTTCCTCTCCTCCTTCATCTGTTCTAGCCTCTCCTCCTCTACCTCCTCTGGTCTCTCCATCTCCTCCTTCTCTACCTCTTCCTGCCTCTCCTCCTTCTGTTCTAGCCTCTCCTCCTCTACCTCCTCTGGTCTCTCCATCTCCTCCTTCTCTACCTCTTCCTGCCTCTCCTCCTTCTGTTCTAGCCTCTCCTCCTCTACCTCCTCTGGTCTCTCCTTCTCCTCCTTCTCTACCTCTTCCTGCCTCTCCTCCTTCTGTTCTAGCCTCTCCTTCTCTACCTCCTCTGGTCTCTCCTTCTCCTCCTTCTCTACCTCTTCCTGCCTCTCCTCCTTCTGTTCTAGCCTCTCCTTCTCTACCTCCTCTGGTCTCTCCATCTCCTCCTTCTCTACCTCTTCCTGCCTCTCCTCCCTCTGTTCTAGCCTCTCCTCCTCTACCTCCTCTGGTCTCTCCATCTCCTCCTTCTCTACCTCTTCCTGCCTCTCCTCCCTCTGTTCTAGCCTCTCCTCCTCTACCTCCTCTGGTCTCTCCTTCTCCATCTCCTCCTTCTCTACCTCTTCCTGCCTCTCCTCCTTCATCTGTTCTAGCCTCTCCTCCTCTACCTCCTCTGGTCTCTCCATCTCCTCCTTCTCTACCTCTTCCGGCCTCTCCTCCTTCATCTGTTCTAGCCTCTCCTCCTCTACCTCCTCTGGTCTCTCCATCTCCTCCTTCTCTACCTCTTCCTGCCTCTCCTCCCTCTGTTCTAGCCTCTCCTCCTCTACCTCCTCTGGTCTCTCCATCTCCTCCTTCTCTACCTCTTCCTGCCTCTCCTCCCTCTGTTCTAGCCTCTCCTTCTCTACCTCCTCTGGTCTCTCCTTCTCCATCTCCTCCTTCTCTACCTCTTCCTGCCTCTCCTCCTTCATCTGTTCTAGCCTCTCCTCCTCTACCTCCTCTGGTCTCTCCATCTCCTCCTTCTCTACCTCTTCCGGCCTCTCCTCCTTCATCTGTTCTAGCCTCTCCTCCTCTACCTCCTCTGGTCTCTCCATCTCCTCCTTCTCTACCTCTTCCGGCCTCTCCTCCTTCATCTGTTCTAGCCTCTCCTCTAGAGGTCGACCGATAGTGGATTTTTAAATTCCGATATAATAACGATAGTTTGGAGCAGGAAAAAGCCGATAGCCGATTAATTGGCCGATACCCCCCCCCCACCGAAAAAAAAAAATTATATATTAATTAATTTTTTTTAATTTTTTTTTTTTTTTAATAATAATATATAGCTATTAGCTACTGTAAAACTAAAGGATGTGGGACACTGAATCATCCCTGGACCCTGTGAGTGACGAACAGCCAAACTCCACACGTGAGTTTGTTTACATCAGAACAGCTGTAGTGACGTGACGCTGCAGGTGAGGAGACTGTAACTAAACAGGACGTTAGCTCGTGGTGTGGTTACGCCGTACATTAACAGGTGACTGTTTCACTACAATCAGCCTAGGCTACTGTGTGGAAAACCCATAGACTGTGAAAAGAAAAACCACGCTGACGCTGTAATGATCGTGATCGAGTTGAACGAGTGTGTTTGGAGCTGACGGGAGGAGAGAAAAAAGAGAGCGAGACGCACGTAGCGGCCGTGATATGACGACCCCGTCCCCGCTGAGGAGGAACTCTGCTGTTATGGAACAGGACCTAAACCAAGTCGAGTAGAGCCCATAGAGCCCAACTTTGTAGTGTAAAGAGCCATTATTGTGCGTCTGCCCCAACTCTGCGGCGCTCTCTCTTCCTCCTTCCCGTCTCTCTCTAGCTGTCCTTTCAAAATAAAAGCACAAAAAGCCGGAGGGGGAAAAAAAAAAAAAAAACACTGACTCGTGAGCTGGTGGCGGTGAGATATTTAGCGTGGCAGCCGCCACCACATTATCTATGCAGGAACCCTTATATGATTAAGAGAAAATACTACAGTGTTTCTCATTAAATAACAAGAGAGTTTCGTTCCAGTCAGCCCCTCCACCTGCCGCCTCTCTCTTACTGCGGTCGCACCGCACCTACAGTAGGCTACCCTCACCTGGGTCACTTCTCTGCTGCTGCTGCTGCTGCTGCTGCTGCACGCTGTCTCTCTCTCTCTCTCTCCCCTGCTCTGTGTGTGTGTGTGATGAGCAGCCCCGCCCCTCAGTGATCAGAGAGACAGAGAGCGGCAGGGAAGAAGCAGTTTATGGCGCTGTGGAAAAAACTGCAGCCATCGGCCACTATCGGAGCCAAGTTCCGCTGATTCCGATAGTTTGTAAAACGTCCTATCGGCGCCGATTAATCGGCCAAAACGATTAATCGGTCGACCTCTACTCTCCTCCTCTACCTCCTCTGGTCTCTCCATCTCCTCCTTCTCTACCTCTTCCTGCCTCTCCTCCCTCTGTTCTAGCCTCTCCTCCTCTACCTCCTCTGGTCTCTCCATCTCCTCCTTCTCTACCTCTTCCTGCCTCTCCTCCCTCTGTTCTAGCCTCTCCTCCTCTACCTCCTCTGGTCTCTCCATCTCCTCCTTCTCTACCTCTTCCTGCCTCTCCGCCTTCTGTTCTAGCCTCTCCTCCTCTACCTCCTCTGGTCTCTCCATCTCCTCCTTCTCTACCTCTTCCTGCCTCTCCTCCTTCATCTGTTCTAGCCTCTCCTCCTCTACCTCCTCTGGTCTCTCCATCTCCTCCTTCTCTACCTCTTCCTGCCTCTCCGCCTTCTGTTCTAGCCTCTCCTCCTCTACCTCCTCTGGTCTCTCCTTCTCCATCTCCTCCTTCTCTACCTCTTCCTGCCTCTCCTCCCTCTGTTCTAGCCTCTCCTCCTCTACCTCCTCTGGTCTCTCCATCTCCTCCTTCTCTACCTCTTCCTGCCTCTCCTCCTTCATCTGTTCTAGCCTCTCCTCCTCTACCTCCTCTGGTCTCTCCATCTCCTCCTTCTCTACCTCTTCCTGCCTCTCCTCCTTCATCTGTTCTAGCCTCTCCTCCTCTACCTCCTCTGGTCTCTCCATCTCCTCCTTCTCTACCTCTTCCTGCCTCTCCTCCTTCATCTGTTCTAGCCTCTCCTCCTCTACCTCCTCTGGTCTCTCCATCTCCTCCTTCTCTACCTCTTCCTGCCTCTCCTCCCTCTGTTCTAGCCTCTCCTCCTCTACCTCCTCTGGTCTCTCCATCTCCTCCTTCTCTACCTCTTCCTGCCTCTCCTCCTTCATCTGTTCTAGCCTCTCCTCTACCTCCTCTGGTCTCTCCATCTCCTCCAGCCTCTCTACTGTCTGTCTCTGTCACCTGACTGAATATGTTGATGCAGGACATATGAACAGATACATGAGGGATACAATGATCATAGAGCTTGATGGTACAGTTATTGCATGAGGAAAAAAGGCTTTTACTTTCACACAATGTGTAATTTATTCCCCGAAAATATGGATGTATAAAATTACATGAGCATCTGAGGTTTTTTTTGTAGGCCTATTTTCCCGACCAATGTTCTTTATTTTTGTTTTTTTAAGCAGTTGCTCCCTTTCACAAAGGAGGATACATGGAAGTAATAAGCTAGTAGTAAAAAAAAAACCTTATCTGTTTGCCATTAAATATTGGCTTTTATTCATTATCTGTAGCCTATTGTTGAGGCTCTACAGTTACAGAACAAATGCCGAACATGTTGACAACTTACATTCGCGAGTGACAGCGGGGACGGCCAATCACATGTACGTTAGCGAGAAACGGCCGGACCAATAGGTAGATATTTAGGTTAGAGGTGGGACTTCTAGCAGAGACCGGCTGTTAACCCTTTTTCTGCCATAATCATTTGACTAAACAACACGGACAGCGGACACAGCGGCTGAGTATTGGTAGGGACGTGTCCCAAGCGTCCCTACCCAATTCTACGCCCTTGCTGCTAAGCACAGTCTGGTTTCCTGATTCAGTTGGGACCAACCAGTCATTACTATGAATACTATGTTACACACTTGTCTGGTGTTTCTTTATTTTGGGGGACCACCGTAGCTGATTCAGTTGGGACCAACCAGTCATTACTATGACTACTATGTTACACACTTGTCTGGTGTTTCTTCATTTGGGGGGACCACCGTAGCTGAGAGATAATCTCCACATTTACTGATACTGATATTACTCTTTCATTCACAATGTCAACAACACACCATATATTACATAGAGCCTATAACACTGGGCTACGTTTGCTTTCTATAGTTCACATCACTTCTATCACAGGTCAATCCAACCCTGTAACACTTGATATTCACTTGTTTTCAGCTGTAACAATCACTGCAGTATTATAACAGGCTACACACAAACGACACATTGACTAGAACCAAGTTCAACTTATGTGGAAAAAATATGACTTGGAGCAAGATACTCACAGATGTTGATATTTATGTAAATTATTTATGTTCTCCTTTAACTGTTGCTTATTATTTGGTCTAATGATTTTGGTTTTGTTGATTAGTTGCTTAATAATGATGATTTATCATTTCAGGCAGAAGAACAGCCATGTGATGCTGAGTCCGCTGACACTGAACTCTCCAGACAGAGTCCATCATCCTCCATCATGCAGGTAGGACTCACTTTATTGTGTTTTGTGTTTCATTTTTAGTCAAATATGTACAACTTTGCTCTTGTGCACACTGTTTGGTTGAGTTTAGATCAGTGCAACATTGGTTTTTACACATGCTGCTAAGCACAGTCTGGTTTCCTGATTCAGTTGGGAACAACCAGTCATTACTATGAATACTATGTTACACACTTGTCTGGTGTTTCTTTATTTGGGGGGACCATTGTAGCTGATTCAGTTGGGACCAACCAGTCATTACTGTGACTGCTATCTTATACACTTGTCTGGTGTTTCTTCATTTCTGGGGACCACCGTAGCTGAGAGATAATCTCCACATTTACTGATACTGATATTACTCTTTCATTCACAATGTCAACAACACACCATATATTACATAGAGCCTATAACACTGGGCTACGTTTGCTTTCTATAGTTCACATCACTTCTATCACAGGTCAATCCAACCCTGTAACACTTGATATTCACTTGTTTTCAGCTGTAACAATCACTGCAGTATTATAACAGGCTACACACAAACGACACATTGACTAGAACCAAGTTCAACTTATGTGGAAAAAATATGACTTGGAGCCAGATACTCACAGATGTTGATATTTATGTAAATTATTTATGTTCTCCTTTAAAGGTTGCTTATTATTTGGTCTAATGATTTTGGTTTTGTTGATTAGTTGCAATGATGATTTATCATTTCAGGCAGAACAGTCATGTGATGCTGAGTCCGCTGACACTGAACTCTCCAGACAGAGTCCATCATCCTCCATCATGCAGGTAGGACTCACTTTATTGTGTTTTGTGTTTCATTTTTAGTCAAATATGTACAACTTTGCTCTTGTGCACACTGTTTGGTTGAGTTTAGATCAGTGCAACATTGGTTTTACACATGCTGTTAAGCACAGTCTGGTTTCCTGATTCAGTTGGGACCAACCAGTCATTACTATGACTACTATGTTACACACTTGTCTGGTGTTTCTTTATTTGGGGGGACCACCGTAGCTGATTCAGTTGGGACCAACCAGTCATTACTATGACTACTATGTTACACACTTGTTTGGTGTTTCTTTATTTGGGGGGACCATCGTAGCTGATTCAGTTGGGACCAACCAGTCATTACTGTGACTACTATGTTACACACTTGTCTGGTGTTTCTTTATTTGGGGGGACCATCGTAGCTGATTCAGTTGGGACCAACCAGTCATTACTGTGACTGCTATCTTATACACTTGTCTGGTGTTTCTTCATTTGTGGGGACCACCGTAGCTGAGGGATAATCTCCACATTTACTGATACTGATATTACTCTTTGATTCACAATGTCAACAACACACCATATATTACATAGAGCTTATAACACTGGGCTACGTTTGCTTTCTACAGTTCACATCACTTCTTCTATCACATGTCAATCCAACCCTGTAACACTTGATATTCATTTGTTTTCAGCTGTAACAACCACTGCAGTATAATAACAGGCTACACCAGGCGTGTCTAAACTATTCCACAAAGGGCCATGTGGCTGCAGGTTTTAGGTCCAACCAATCAAGAGCACACCATTTGACCAATCAGCTGTCTGAAGACTGAGATCAGCTGATTAAATGAATCAAGTCTGGTGTGCTCCTGCTTGGTTGGAATGAAAACCTGTAGCCACATGGCCCTTTGTGGAATAGTTTGGACAACCCTGGCTATATAAACATCACATTGACTAGAACCAAGTTCAACTTATGTGGAAAAAAATATGATTTGGAGCCAGATACTCACAGATGTTGATATTTATGTAAATTATTGATGTTCTCCTTTAACTGTTGGTTATTATTTGGTCTAATGATTTTGGTTTTGTTGATTAGTTGCTTAATAATGATGATTTATCATTTCAGGCAGAAGAACAGCCATGTGATGCTGAGTCCGCTGACACTGAACTCTCCAGACAGAGTCCATCATCCTCCATCATGCAGGTAGGACTCCCTTTATTGTGTTTTGTGTTTCATTTTTAGTCAAATATGTACAACTTTGCTCTTGTGCACACTGTTTGGTTGAGTTTAGATCAGTGCAACATTGGTTTTACACATGCTGCTAAGCACAGTCTAGTTTCCTGATTCAGTTGGGACCAACCAGTCATTACTATGAATACTATGTTACACACTTGTCTGGTGTTTCTTCATTTGTGGGGACCACCGTAGCTGAGAGATAATCTCCACATTTACTGATACTGATATTACTCTTTCATTCACAATGTCAACAACACACCATATATTACATAGAGCCTATAACACTGGGCTACGTTTGCTTTCTATAGTTCACATCACTTCTATCACAGGTCAATCCAACCTAGTAACACTTGATATTGACTTGTTTTCAGCTGTAACAATCACTGCAGTATTATAACAGGCTACACACAAACGACACATTGGCTAGAACCAAGTTCAACTTATGTGTATAAAATATGACTTGGAGCCAGATACTCACAGATGTTGATATTTATGTTCTCCTTTAACTGTTGCTTATTATTTGGTCTAATGATTTTGGTTTTGTTGATTAGTTGCTTAATTATGATGATTTATCATTTCAGGCAGAACAGCCATGTGATGCTGAGTCCGCTGACACTGAACTCTCCAGACAGAGTCCATCATCCTCCATCATGCAGGTAGGACTCTCTTGTGCACACTGTTTGGTTGAGTTTAGATCAGTGCAACATTGGTTTTACACATGCTGCTAAGCAAAGTCTGGTTTCCTGATTCTGTTGGGACCAACCAGTCATTACTATGACTACAATGTTACACACTTGTCTGGTGTTTCTTCATTTGTGGGGACCACCGTAGCTGAGAGTAGGGATGTCCCGATACCACTTTTTCACTTCCGATACGATACCGATATTGCAGCCTTCAATATCGGCCCGATACCGATATTGATCCGATATTAGGGGTGGTGAAAAAAAAACTAATTATTATATATATATATAAATATATATTTATATATAATTATTTATATGTTTCAAATTCTAATACAAAGGAGAGTCCTCCTGCTGCTGCTGTCATGTTCTTCTATGGGACAAACAGTAGTGAGCTTACTTTTGAACTGTGAAATATTAAAAAATAAACCTTATTTACAACTGTTATTGAATTACTGTAGGTACATCAATGTCAAACAAAAGGCAAAATCTTCTTGCTTCAAGGTTTTATTTGTCACTCCAAATTGAAGATTATAGCCTGCCTTACAGTAAAAATGGCATACATCAAATAAAAAGAGGAGTAAAGCAATATATTAAGCAGCAATATTTAAGCATCAAAGATGTTTAATCAAACCCACATAGTTTGAAACAACGTTCAAAACACACAGCCAGCGTCACAACTAAGCATAAAGCCCGCTAGCTTAATGCTAACGTATAATGTAAAACGCCATAGACAGGCTAACAGAAATTAGCATCGTTAATTTAATGCTGGCTTTTTAGCACTGTTACTCGCGCCCGGTGTGAACGCACCGTAACCTGACCGTAACACGGCACAACATGTGGACCAGCTGGTCTTCCTCCAGAAGAATCTGACCACTGACCTTTAGAGCAATATAGCGCATTTACCGTTGATTAGCGGGCAAGCGCGACCTGTCCATGCACCTGTGTCTGTGTGTGACACGCTGTTGTTATTGTGATCATGTGATCTCTGCATGCTGCAGCCGGCCGCTCTTCTTCTCTGGCAGGCGGCGCACCAACATTAAGGTGCATTAGCGCCACCTACTGTGTTAAAGCGTGAACGAGAGTCACCTATTCATATGGGACAGAAGTGCTGGAGCGGAATAATGGACTGCTTTTATCGGAGCGTTTATATCGGAGATTTTAGATGCAGTCCGATATAATCCGATATTCGTTTTTTTGGCTGATATCGGACATGAATCCGATATCAATATCGGATCGGGACATCCCTAGCTGAGAGATAATCTCCACAATTACTGATACTGGTATTACTCTTTCATTCACAATGTCAACAACACACCATATATTACATAGAGCCTATAACACTGGGCTACGTTTGCCCCCTGTGAAGGGTGGATGAGTCTGTAATTGCAACCACTGGATGGCCCTAGGCTCCTGATAAAGATCTGAAAGTTTAAGGCTGATAACTCAAAGCGCATAGACGCTATTAAATAATTGCTGTTGAAATATGTCTCCCGCAACAGGAGGCTTTAAACATGACCATTGCTTTTTGGCCATTTTCGACCTTTCTGAATGGAACAGAGTTCTGATTTTTGGCACAAACAATCTATTCCCCAGTCTGGACTAGAACCTAAAAGCTCAGCTTCCCAGCTTAAAATATTGGTGAGTTATTCCAGAAATTAGGGCTAAAATCATCAGATTTCACATGAAAAGTTGACCTTTGACCCCTGTGAAGGGTGGACGAGTCTGTAATTGCAAACACTGGATGGCTCTAGGCTCCTGATAAAGGTGTGAAAGTTTCAGGCTTATAACTCAAAGCGTGTGGAAGCTATTAAATAATTGCTGTTGAAATATGTCTCCCGCAATAGGAGGCTTTAAACATTACCATTGGTTTTTGGCCATTTTGGACCCTTCTGAATGGAACAGAGCTCTGATTTTTGGCACAAACAATCTATTCCCCAGTCTGGACTAGAACCTAAAAGCTCAGCTTCCCAGCTCAAAGTGTTGGTGAGTTATTCCAGAAATTAGGGCTAAAATCATCAGATTTCACATGAAAAGTTAACAAATAGTTCACATCACTTCTTCCATCACAGGTCAATCCAACCCTGTAACACTTGATATTCATTTGTTTTCAGCTGTAACAATAACTGCAGTATTATAACAGGCTACGTCACATTGACTAGAACCAAGTTCAATTTATTTGGAAAAATTATGATTTGGAGCCAGATACTCACAGATGTTGATATTTATGTAAATTATTGATGTTCTCCTTTAACGGTTGCTTATTATTTGGTCTAATGATTTTGGTTTTGTTGATTAGTTGCTTAATAATGATGATTTATCATTTCAGGCAGAACAGCCATGTGATGCTGAGTCCGCTGACACTGAACTCTCCAGACAGAGTCCATCATCCTCCATCATGCAGGTAGGACTCATTTTATTGTGTTTTGTGTTTCATTTTTAGTCAAATATGTACAACTTTGCTCCTGTGCACACTGTTTGGTTGAGTTTAGATCAGTGCAACATTGGTTTTACACATGCTGCTAAGCACAGTCTGGTTTCCTGATTCAGTTGGGACCAACCAGTCATTACTATGAATACTATGTTACACACTTGTCTGGTGTTTCTTTATTTGGGGGGACCACCGTAGCTGAGAGATAATCTCCACATTTACTGATACTGATATTACTCTTTCATTCACAATGTCAACAACACACCATATATTACATAGAGCCTATAACACTGGGCTACGTTTGCTTTCTATAGTTCACATCACTTCTATCACAGGTCAATCCAACCTTGTAATACTTGATATTCACTTGTTTTCAGCTGTAACAATCACTGCAGTATTATAACAGGCTACACAAACGTCACGTTGACTAGAACCAAGTTCAATTTATGTGCAGAAAATATGATTTGGAGCCAGATACTCACAGATGTTGATATTTATGTTGGGACCAACCAGTCATTACTATGACTACTATGTTACACACTTGTCTGGTGTTTCTTTATTTGGGGGGACCACCGTAGCTGATTCAGTTGGGACCAACCAGTCATTACTATGACTACTATGTTACACACTTGTCTGGTGTTTCTTTATTTGGGGGGACCATCGTAGCTGATTCAGTAGGGACCAACCAGTCATTACTGTGACTGCTATCTTACACACTTGTCTGGTGTTTCTTCATTTCTGGGGACCACCGTAGCTGAGAGATAATCTCCACATTTACTGATACTGACATTACTCTTTCATTCACAATGTCAACAACACACCATATATTACATAGAGCTTATAACACTGGGCTACTTTTGCTTTCTATAGTTCACATCACTTCTTCTATCACAGGTCAATCAAACCCTGTAACACTTGATATTCATTTGTTTTCAGCTGTAACAATCACTGCAGTATTATAACTAGAACCAAGTTCAACTTATGTGGAAAAAATATGATTTGGAGCCAGATACTCACAGATGTTGATATTTATGTAAATTATTGATGTTCTCCTTTAACGGTTGCTTATTATTTGGTCTAATTATTTTGGTTTTGTTGATTAGTTGCTTAATAATGATGATTTATCATTTCAGGCAGAAGAACAGCCATGTGATGCTGAGTCCGCTGACACTGAACTCTCCAGACAGAGTCCATCATCCTCCATCATGCAGGTAGGACTCACTTTATTGTGTTTTGTGTTTCATTTTTAGTCAAATATGTACAACTTTGCTCTTGTGCACACTGTTTGGTTGAGTTTAGATCAGTGCAACATTGGTTTTACACATGCTGCAAGCACAGTCTGGTTTCCTGATTCAGTTGGGACCAACCAGTCATTACTATGACTACTATGTTACACACTTGTCTGGTGTTTCTTTATTTGGGGGGACCACCGTAGCTGATTCAGTTGGGACCAACCAGTCATTCCTATGACTACTATGTTACACACTTGTCTGGTGTTTCTTTATTTGGGGGGACCATCGTAGCTGATTCAGTAGGGACCAACCAGTCATTACTGTGACTGCTATCTTACACACTTGTCTGGTGTTTCTTCATTTCTGGGGACCACCGTAGCTGAGAGATAATCTCCACATTTACTGATACTGATATTACTCTTTCATTCACAATGTCAACAACACACCATATATTACATAGAGCTTATAACACTGGGCTACTTTTGCTTTCTATAGTTCACATCACTTCTTCTATCGCAGGTCAATCAAACCCTGTAACACTTGATATTCATTTGTTTTCAGCTGTAACAATCACTGCAGTATTATAACTAGAACCAAGTTCAACTTATGTGGAAAAAATATGATTTGGAGCCAGATACTCACAGATGTTGATATTTATGTAAATTATTGATGTTCTCCTTTAACGGTTGCTTATTATTTGGTCTAATGATTTTGGTTTTGTTGATTAGTTGCTTAATAATGATGATTTATCATTTCAGGCAGAAGAACAGCCATGTGATGCTGAGTCCGCTGACACTGAACTCTCCAGACAGAGTCCATCATCCTCCATCATGCAGGTATGACTCACTTTATTGTGTTTTGTGTTTCATTTTTAGTCAAATATGTACAACTTTGCTCTTGTGCACACTGTTTGGTTGAGTTTAGATCAGTGCAACATTGGTTTTACACATGCTGCAAGCACAGTCTGGTTTCCTGATTCAGTTGGGACCAACCAGTCATTACTATGACTACTATGTTACACACTTGTCTGGTGTTTCTTTATTTGGGGGGACCACCGTAGCTGATTCAGTTGGGACCAATCAGTCATTACTACGACTACTATGTTACACACTTGTCTGGTGTTTCTTTATTTGGGGGGACCATCGTAGCTGATTCAGTAGGGACCAACCAGTCATTACTGTGACTGCTATCTTACACACTTGTCTGGTGTTTCTTCATTTGTGGGGACCACCGTAGCTGAGAGATAATCTCCACATTTACTGATACTGATATTACTCTTTGATTCACAATGTCAACAACACACCATATATTACATAGAGCTTATAACACTGGGCTACTTTTGCTTTCTATAGTTCACATCACTTCTTCTATCACAGGTCAATCAAACCCTGTAACACTTGATATTCATTTGTTTTCAGCTGTAACAATCACTGCAGTATTATAACTAGAACCAAGTTCAATTTATGTGGAAAAAATGTGATTTGGAGCCAGATACTCACAGATGTTGATATTTATGTAAATTATTGATGTTCTCCTTTAACGGTTGCTTATTATTTGGTCTAATGATTTTGGTTTTGTTGATTAGTTGCTTAATAATGATGATTTATCATTTCAGGCAGAAGAACAGCCATGTGATGCTGAGTCCGCTGACACTGAACTCTCCAGACAGAGTCCATCATCCTCCATCATGCAGGTAGGACTCACTTTATTGTGTTTTGTGTTTCATTTTTAGTCAAATATGTACAACTTTGCTCTTGTGCACACTGTTTGGTTGAGTTTAGATCAGTGCAACATTGGTTTTACACATGCTGCAAGCACAGTCTGGTTTCCTGATTCAGTTGGGACCAACCAGTCATTACTATGACTACTATGTTACACACTTGTCTGGTGTTTCTTTATTTGGGGGGACCATCGTAGCTGATTCAGTTGGGACCAACCAGTCAACCAGGAAATATGGAGGGAAAGAAGGAAGGAAATATGGAGGGAAGAAAGGTAGGAAGGACAGATGGAAGAAAGGGAAGAAGAACAGATGGTAGGAAGAAGGGAAGGAAGGAACAAATAAAGGATAAAAGGGAGTAGGAAGGACAGATGGAAGGGCATGAGGAAGAAGGGGAGGAAGGGCAGGAGGAAGAAAGAGCGGTTAAAAGGAAGAAAGAGGTTAAAAGGGCAGAAGGAAGTCAGGTCAGGGAGGAAGGACAGAAGGGAAGAAGGACAGATGGAAGGGAAGAAGGACAGAAGGAAGACAGGGAGGAAGGACAGAAGGAAGACAGGGAGGAAGGATAGATGGAAGGAAGGAAAGGACAGAAGAAAGAAAGGATAAAAGGACAGATGGAAGGAAGGAAAGGACAGAAGAAAGAAAGGATAAAAGGACAGATGGAAGGAAGAAAGGACTGAAGAAAGAAAGGGAGGAAGGAAGGAAGGACCAAAGAAATGATAAAAGGAAGTAGGAAGGACAGAAGGAAGAAAGGGAGGAAGGACAGATGGAAAGAAGAAAGTGGGCCGGATTGCACCCCTTGGTGGGCCGGTTCTGGCCCACGGGCCGCATGTTTGACACCTGCCACATCTGGTTCCCTCCTACTTGCATGTCAGTAATTTGTTGTTGTTTTTTTTGTCTTTCGTTTTTAGAAACTTCTGTCACAACAGAGGAAAGTGAGACAGCAGGGTCAGATGTGAGCCACAGAAAAATAGTATCACAACAGGATCCTCACAAACCTCTGACGAGGTTGAAAGGTAAAGTTTTTAAAATTTGAATTTCAAGATTGGCTGCCAAAAAATAAGTAAATTAACGAGAGCTACTTTGTTTGTGTTGTGTGTTGGTGTATAGGGCGACAACCTAACAAAAAAAGGATGTGGGAGAAGGATGAGGTCGCTGCCGTGGAAAGGCACATGATGTCCTTCATAGAGTCATGTCGGGTTCCTGGAAAAAGGGACTGTGACAAGTGCCTTGACAGTGAAAGAAAAGCCCTTCGAAATAGAAACTGGCTAAGTCTTAAGTTTTACGTTAAAAATCGCATCACAGCACTGAAAAAAAAAAAGTAGAGTTTAACCCTTAAAAAGGAAGGGAAGGAGGGAGGAAGAAGGAGGGAAGGAGGGAGGGAGGGAAGGAGGGAGGAAGAAGGATTGAAGGAGGGAGGGAGGGAAGGAGGGAGGAAGAGGGATGGAAGGAGGGAGGAAGGGAAGGAGGGAGGAAGAAGGATGGGCGGGAGGGAGGGAGGGAAGAAGAAGAACAGATGAAGGAAGGAAGGACAGATGAAGGAAGGAAGAAAGGACAGATGAAAGGATGGAAGAAAGGACAGATGAAAGGATGGAAGAAAGGACAGATGGAAGGAAGGAAGAAAGGACAGATGAAAGGATGGAAGAAAGGACAGATGGAAGGAAGGAAGAAAGGACAGATGAAAGGATGGAAGAAAGGACAGATGGACGGAAGGAAGAAAGGACAGATGAAGGAAGGAAGGACAGATGAAGGAAGGAAGAAATGACAGATGAAGGAAGGAAGGACAGATGGAAGGAAGGAAGAAAGGACAGATGAAGGAAGGAAGGACAGATGAAGGAAGGAAGAAAGGACAGATGAAAGGATGGAAGAAAGGACAGATGGAAGGAAGGAAGAAAGGACAGATGAAGGAAGGAAGGACAGATGAAGGAAGGAAGAAAGGACAGATGAAGGAAGGAAGGACAGATGGAAGGAAGGAAGAAAGGACAGATGAAGGAAGGAAGGAAGGAAGGACAGATGACAGGATGGAAGAAAGGACAGATGAAAGGATGGAAGAAAGGACAGATGGAAGGAAGGAAGGAAGGACAGATGAAGGAAGGAAGGACAGATGAAGGAAGGAATGACAGATGGAAGGAAGGAAGAAAGGACAGATGAAAGGATGGAAGAAAGGACAGATGGAAGGAAGGAAGGAAGGACAGATGAAAGGATGGAAGAAAGGACAGATGGAAGGAAGGAAGAAAGGACAGATGAAGGAAGGAAGGACAGATGAAGGAAGGAAGAAAGGACAGATGAAGGAAGGAAGGACAGATGGAAGGAAGGAAGAAAGGACAGATGAAGGAAGGAAGGACAGATGAAGGAAGGAAGAAAGGACAGATGAAGGAAGGAAGAAAGGACAGATGAAGGAAGGAAGGAAGGACAGATGAAGGAAGGAAGAAAGGATAGAAGGAGGGAACATTTACCCTAACAGCTGAACTTAGATCTGAGGGAGGAAGGAAGGACCCGGGAGGACAACAGGAAGGTTAAAGAGTCTGTATCTCCTGGTGCACGTTGCCTGTTTAAGGGTTAAAGCTCTAATTGTTTGCTGTTAGAGTTGATGTGTATTGATATGGGTATAGTTAGTTAAACCAATAGTTGAAAGGCACATGATGTCCTTCATAGAGTCATGTTGAGTTCCTGGAAAAAGCGACTGTGACAAGTGCCTTGACAGTGAAAGAAAAGCCCTTCGAAATAGAAACTGGGTAAGTCTTAAGTTTTACATTAAAAATCGCATCACAGCACTTTAAAAAAAAAAGTAGAGTTTAACCCTTAAATGATAGAGTTAGAGTTAGATGTGTTAGAGTTGATGTGTATTGATATGGGTATAGTTAGGTATACCAATAGTTAGTGATACCACCATAATTGTAAAGTTACAATTATTTGTGTACCGTGGACTGTCAAGCTATTAAAAACTGTAGCCTTTGGCCCACATCCACTGTGTTTGTCATTAAGTGATATAAATGCTTAAACACAGGCATTATGGGCACTGACACACATTTTGCATGAACTGTTCGTCCAGACAACAGGTGATCTCTGGCACGTGTGAGTATCTGTACATAAATGTGTGTATGTGCAGATCTGCATCACAGTATGTGAATGTGCTGTACATTTACTGTATAAGTGAATGTACAGCATATTTGAAGTGTAACATATTTTGTTCTATTGGTGCCATATGTATGAACACCAAAATCCAGCCAAAGCCAGAAAATTAACAGACAAGCCAAAAATGTCTTGAGTGAGGCATAAGGGTTAAGAAAACATGCTGCCAAGCAGCACAAATACATTTGATCAGGCGTGTTTAGATGCCAGTAGAGCCAGGAGCAACAGCTGCATAAAAACATTAGCGCAGCTACGTAACTGACATATAAAGTAACAAATAAAATTGGTTCTCAGCTGGTTCACAAGTTGAACTGACTGGTTAACGGAGTCAGTGGTGTGTAAGGTCTCTACAAAGTAAGTTGAACCTGAATGTGTGTTAAGTGGTCCACAGGAAGACAGAAAAATCAGACAGTGTGTATATGTGGACCCCACCAATCACAAAAACATGACAAGTCCCCAGGAAGTCGTTCCTGGTCAGGTGAGGGACTCTACTTCTTCTGATTGACAATTTGAAGTGACATCTGTGTTTCTGGCTGTTCCAGTATATTGCTTGATTTTTTTCAGTGCTGTAGAACCTTCAGAAAGGGTGGTCCCCAGATTGCACGTCCACGTCTTGTGTCCCTACAATGGCATATAGACAAGGCTGTGTGTGTGTGTGTGTGTGTGCTTTGCACTGTAAGCCATCAAATGTCTCTACTGTCATTTGTAGATAAGTGACATTTTGAATTTCATTTCATGTCCTTAACTTCATTTAGTGCATGTGTGCGTGCATGTGTGTGTGTGTGTCTAGTGGTTAATCAAAAGCTGGCAGGGGCTTCACACACAGATCAGGACCACTGAGAGTTTCCATGATATGTGGGAAATGGGGGGGGGGGGGGGTGTATGGGGTGGAAATTTTGACTTTACTTTCAATTTTTCATTACATTTCGACTTTATTCTCAACATTGTATTTTGACTTTTTTTTTTTTTTCACGAGTGGTTCTAATGCTCTTCCGACGGCTAGACAACCATTTACCAATGTTGCCTCTGAAGCTGTTCTGCCCTACAAAGGCAAAGTGCAGTATCTGTAAGAATGCCAAACTGAGAAAAACAGCTTTTTGTGTTTTTCATTGTCAGGTTTAAGCATCAAATTATGAATAACTACCAAATCTATAATTGATTAGATAAAGGTGGACTGAATTAAATGTATTTTGGAGTTTGTCTTTCTGACCAATTTTACAGTTTTATGGCAGATACTGCACTTTGGCTTGGTATTAGCTACAGATACTACACTTTGGCTTGGTATTAGCTACAGATACTGCACTTTGTCTTGGTTAATTTGGATAGAGTAAATTATAGAATGTAGGGAGTACAGTACTCTTTGCAGATACTGCACTTTGCCTTGGTTTCACAGTGCTTTTTTGGATGGACAGCAAAATAAAAAGCCCAATAACTCGGGAAATTTTAGCAGAACCAATATCAAATTCTACCAGATTTAAGAGAATATGCCACACTTTTGATTGGTCAAAAAAGAAAAAATGCAGATACTGCACTTTGCCTTTGTAGGGCAGTGTTGCCTCCGTAGACTGCGTCTTCTAAAGGATGCAGCCTCTGAATGAGGACACAGCTTATGATTCCTATGAAGCCAATTCTGCCATTTACCATGTTGCCCCTTGGCCTTTGAGTCTAGCCTGGCTCTTGCTGGGCAGGCTTCAGTATCTAACAGAGTTGTCTGTAGCCTCACTTTGGTGCCAGCTATAGCTCCAGCTCCCTGCACCAATACAAGCAATATACATACAAGCACCCATACACTATATAGCCAGTCCAGGGGCTGATTGTTCTCTTATCAAAAATATGATGTGCCTCTTTGGGGTTTGTGTTGGCGTCTCAGTGCCCCTTACTCTGCTCTCCGCTCTCCCCCTACAGGTGATCATGTACAGCTGTCCCCCCTTCCCCAGTTAGTAGCTGGACTTCCAGGTTTGGGCCAGAGTGGAACATCTGTTCGTGAGTGAGAGCTGTACAGAGCTATAGGATCTTTTTTTCCAACAGTAATCCTCTTTTTGTGTTACTATCATCAGTTGCTGCTACCTATTGTTGCCAGTTTATTTTTGCCGGGTCTGAATAAAATGCATTATTTATCACTGGAACCTGTTTCACTTCTGTTTAACCCATATTCATCACTTCATTGAGCCCATTGACACTATGGGGAACATTAACAAAATAAGTGTATTGTTAGATTTTACACAAATGGATTTTTGACAGTCAAGTGATCAACAACTTAAGCAATTAAATGTGTTTCCGTTTGCTTTAACAAAGCTTCTGGTGCAACTAAAGAGCATTTCCCTTTGTCTGGTTAAAAGGTCTGTGAGAGGCTGAGGTGGGTTTAGGTGTTTGTATGTAACTGACATAGATTAGAAAAAAACTGAGTGTGCATGCATGTGTGTGTGCTGCAGGCCTGTGCTCTAACAATTAGTGTTGCCATCTGCGTGTCAGAGGGTGGCAGCCATACGCCCTCTGTCTCGTCCCTGCCTCCAGCTATTAAACTATAAAGCAGAGTGATGTGCTCACACTGAGGGTGCTGCACCACCGGAGAGGACTGGCTCAATGTCACTGCACAGTCAAGTCACTAAGTTACAAAGTCAGAGAAAACACTCAGTGGAAACCTGCCACCATCAGAACTGCAGCTGTTCATTCTAGCTGATAACTTCAGCAGCTGCTTCACTATCTATCTATCTATCTATCTATCTATCTATCTATCTATCTATCTATCTATCTATCTATCTATCTATCTATCTATCTATCTATCTATCTATCTATCTATCTATCTATCTATCTATCTATCTAGAGGTAAGAATAAACAGAGTCTTCTGACCCACTGTTAGAGGGAAATATTGATCACTGTATCATTCAGTCAGTAGCTATTTCAATTTACAGTAAATGCTTCAGCTAGACCCAGAGCCAAAGATTTAATGAGGTCCTATACTTAGGAAGAGCTCAGCAGCTTTGTGAACAGAAGAGACTGTCTCTGTTCCTGTTGATCAATACTATACCTGTAGGACCAGGACTGTTTTTCTTGTGAATCACTGCCTCCATACCCCCTTTTTATCATAGACGTAGAGGAGAAGATATTTGAAGAGTTCATTTGCAAAAGCAGATAACTCAGTTTTTAAAACAAATATTTGAAAAATTTTAATTACACCAGGTGATATCAGTCAAACCAAAGTTGAGTGGCTTTGACCAAGGAGATGAGATGTACAAAAAACAGATGTAACAAAAAATAATGCTTTAATGAAAACAACACTATGTAAAGAATAATTCAAAAGCATCAGCTCATTTTTTTCAAAATGGCACTTATCTGCTTTTGCAAATGAACTCTTCATTCGTAGTTTTAACAAACTACAAGTTTTTCACTTGTAGTTTTTCACTGAGCCATATCGGGGGGGGGGGGGGGGGGGGGGGGGGGCTTGGTCTGTCTTCTGATTGGCTGACTGTTTTCTGAGTGATCCAATAAAAACAGAGCAGATTTCAGGTAAAACGCTCAAGGTCCAGGTGGACCATGGCTATGTGGACTGAGGCTTTTGCATTTTCACAATATCAACATTGAACCAATACCTGCTTGTTTCAAACTGTTTATTTAAGTAAACAGGATTGCTTTATTTTGATGTACATTTGCAGCAACGGAAATTGATATAAAGGTTGTCCTTGGATTCAAAGCATCATCCTAACTTACAGTAAATGAAAATTGACAATAATGTCCAAGTGATGAATAAGTAAGCGAGAAAATATTCATCTGAATGGAAGGGTGAAAACATAAAGTAGCCCAGGAGAAGCACTTTTCCACTTTCCTGTAAAATACATCAACTAGACCTGCTTCATAATGAAAAAAAGACATAAACATAATCTCTTTATACACCGTGAGACATTTAATAACCTTTAATGATTACATAGAATGTGATGTCAGATTTCGATTGGTAGATAGCGACTAATTACATGAGTTGAACAAAGATATAAAGCTGGGTGTGAACCTTTGTGATGGTAGAGTTTGAATTTATAATGTTGAACTCACAGTGCATAGACAAACATTAAAGATAATAATTCATAGAGGAATATATTACACCTAAGTTACTGACACCTGCATTTCTACCATTTTAAAGCCCTGTGCAGTTGCAGGACTTGGTCATATTAAACAGACGCAGTGAATAAATCGGCTCCATCTGAAAGTCTGATGTCCACTCTTTGTGATTCATTACTGTAATGACAGCAGCGAGACCGAGGCCCCTCAGAATGAATGGGCTGAAAGCTGCACAAGGTGCTGCTATCATCATGTGAGCTTTAAAAATAGAAGGTGCCTCATTTTCTGGGTCCATTGTATTGTCAGTGTTGGAATGTGGAGTCTGAAATGTTGCATGTGGCATGAGCCGCAGTGTGTGCGTCTGTGTGTGTGTGTGTGTGTGTGTGTGTGTGTGTGTGTGTGTGTGCTGGCATGCCCTCTGTCCTCCCCTTTTGTCCAGCAGGTGACTTGGCACAGCGGAGCTTCTTTCTCAATCAGGAGCTGGAGCACAAAGGCAAAGAGAGCAGGTCTGTTCAGAGTGAGCCATGTGTGTCTTCTCCCTGGGATGGCTGAGCCTGGAGCGGTGGTATTCCATCAGAACTGACAGTGACACCCCATAATATTCTCTGTTTTCTTTTTTCTTTTGTTGCAGGTTTAGTCTCCCAATGTTCCACTTCTGAATTTTTATGCTTTTTTTTAATGATAAACACAATCATGGGAAAACATCCATCCATCCCAGCAGAGACAAACACCAAATGACCAGGGATCAAATTACAGTTTTTCTCAATTGTTTACACACAACTACTGGTACTTGAGACATGATGACCAAACATGCAACTCATGCACCAACCCCCTGAACCAATTCTGCTAAACTCATTCATTCATTCATTCATTCATTCATTCATTCATTCATTCTACAGTCCTCACTGCAGGTGGCCCCGGTTCAAATCCTGCATATTCCTACGTGTCATCCCCTGGTTCTGTCTGTTCATATGATGGTTTGTGTCATTTGAAAACAAAATACCATTTTGTGAAGAAATAACATTGTTTTGAATGTAAAGTTTCATTTTGCAGGAGAATTGAGGGGTTTTGCCCATTGTGTGTGTGTGTGTTTTTTTGATTTGTGTGTAGAATTCTGAGAGTATGAGGCATGCTTTCAGAAAATGTCTGTAAACAATCGAGAAAAACTGTAAACTAAAATAAGCTGCCATTGAAGATTAAAACAGTGGGTGCCAACAGTTTCTGTGTTTTTTTGTTTTGTTCCCTTACTAAAAGATTTCAGAAAAGTCCAAAGATCAACATAAAATACTGCTCTTTCCTCTCTCAATCATCCTCATACTGGACACATCAGTGCCTGTGCTGTGTGTTCATGGTGGCTGCATCGCTTGCGGCTGCCGTTTGAACAATCTGCGTCTCTGCTGCATTACTGCTGCAGCCTGTCTCTAGGGTCGGCAAGTTACTGGAGGAAGATGAAGCATCAGACGGAGACAAAAAAAAGAGAAAATTCTTCGGAGGGCAAAATTAGATTAAAGAGAATGGGAGGGAAAGGAAGGAAGAACTGGACGGGGGAGTTGATGGAGCTGGTTATCTTTTCACCCCCACAGTTTCATCACAACCCAAGTCCATGTCCTTGTGTCCTAGTGACACTGTTTCATCTCACCACCACCTTGTTTACAACCCTCACCACGATCACCAGCGATACTCTTTAACTTCCTTCGATAACACTGTTTTCTGTTGTCTGTCAGTCCATCCCATGTACACCATATCATATCTCAGTAACTCCTGGATAAAACTTCCTCTTCAAATTTTGGCAAAAACATTCAGGACTCATTGAAGATTTGAGCTGGGTCAAAGGTCAAGGTCCAAAAAGGAATCTCTTTAAATGAGTGAATTAAATGAATGAATAAATATGTCCCTGGGGCATCACCAGACCCATATTACTGGGGCCCCTGTATAAATGAGCTGTGCCCCAGTATAAATGTCATATAGGCAGTACACTTTAATCCTTAAAGGGATTTAAGGATATGCTACTGGAGGCTAATGGAATGTCTTAGTTTCCCTCATCAAACTCATCAAATACACAATCAAACAACACTCTCCTGGACAAGTTGTGACCTGCACATTCACCACGCTATGAGATAATAACGGAAAGTTACGAGATGGAGTTGTTTTCGAGGCAAATGCAGAGACTGCTTGCAGAAAAGCTGCCCCAACGGGAACGGTCATCAGCTGTTTTGCATGAATTCACCTCTAAAACAATGTCTCGTAACCTTCCGTTATTATCTCATAGCGTGGTGAATGTGCACGTCACAACTTGTCCACTGACTGTGACTGCGAGATTCCCCACAGGCGCACCTCATTTGGGAGGAACGTGCTGTCTGTTGTGGGGGGAGGCATCTGGAACAGTCTTCCCTCCACTATAAGGGAATGTCCCACTTACTCCTCTTTCAAAGGGAATCTTAAGCAGTGGCTTAAGGACACACAAGAGTGTGACCATTAACTGGACCTGGGGCGACATGACTGATTAATTGTTTACTTACTGTGCTGTCTGGATGTTGTATTACTGTTATGTCCTGTACATTATTGTCTTGTCTTGTCCAAGTACCGTGTCCAACATTGTTTTTATTGTTTTGTCTTTCTTGTTTGTGTAGTGCACTTTTATGTATTTCGCTATATGTATTGTATTTATTGTTTTGTTTTTATTCCTTGTGGTGTACTGCTGTATTTTATTTATTTATTAGGGACGTCGGACGCAAATTAGCCGCCTGGCTATAATCCGGCATATTTACGGCAGTATTTCTTTTAGTTATACTAATGTTCATTAATATGCACTGTCCCTATTCAAATAAATGCTATTATTATTATTATTATTATTACTATTATTATTATTATTATTATTATTACCAGAGCATTTTGGAGTTATTGGATTGTGTATTTGATGAGCTTGATGAGGGAAACCAAGAAATCCTATGAGCCTCCGTAATGTAGCTCTGAGCAGCTCGTGACTCTGCTCCGCCATTCTAAAAATAGCTTGCACCGACAATTAAAGGTAATGAACCCACTCCTAAGACTAAAGGGATTATGGCAATTGGGCCAATTTGCCAAAAATGTTGAACTATCCCTTTAAAGAATAAGCAAAGTCAATTCAGACTTGAAATATTACTTGCCCTGAAAATTGCAGGTATCATTTTTAATTTGTCCCAGTGGAGCTTAATAATGTCTACAAACACCCCTGAAATGTCCACTTGAACATAAAACCAATTTTTGCACACAACACTTAATATTTTATATCACTCTGTATAATGAGGAATGTAATGTGAAACAAATCCGAGTGTCAGAGACAAACCACTGCAAGATGGCAATTCTAACAGTGCGTTCACACCAAACGCGATGGACGCGATGAACGCCACAACTTTCCATTAAAAGTCAATGTAAATGACGCGATGACACGCGATGGCGCGTCGGGCGACACGTTTCGGGCGATACGAGCGACGCGATGAAGCGATGACGCGGCCATCGCATCATCGTGTCCATCGCTTGAAGTTGAAAAATTTTAACTTTTAAAGCGACATCGCGTGACGCTGTGCCGCGACATCCAATCAGTGTTGATATTCAACCACGTCACCGACACAGCTGCAGACACACATTTCAAAACATGGTGGAGAAGATTACTGTGGCTGTAGTCTCGCTCATCAGACCCTCCCTCAGAGAACCTGTGGCTGTGTAAAAAAAACAAAAAAAAACACCCGGGTCTGTGTGTGCGGGAGGTGGGTTGCATCATAGCGCGATGAAGCGATGGTGAAAAATGTGACAAATGTGTCAAGCGACGCGATACTCGCGTTACGGGCGATGGCATCGCGTCCATCGCGTTTGGTGTGAACGCACCGTAAGATGAACATTGTGAGTATTTTTTTTTCAGATGCATGAAGATTGAAATCTAGCTTAGATCAAGAGTGCTCCAATAATGTTCAGACCATCGTCCCTCAACCTGAGCTGGTCATTAGGCACCTAAACCTAACCAGACCTTTACCACAGTGTTGTCACATCATAAAAGACATTTGGTTTTCAGCTGTTGTTTTTGTTGTTGACATGAACAGATGGTGTTCTCTGGAGGACCACATCCCTTCAGTTACACTAATCTCATCACACTAACCATCTCCACCCAGTGACGGTCCCACACACAAGCTGATTGCATTTTCTTTTGGATTCATCACAGTTACTCCACTTTGCAGAGAACTTCTCCGAACCATGGCAGCAAACTGAGTTCTCTTTGGACTTTAGTATCATGATGCAGGGCCATGTTTAACATACAAACCACAATGATACACACAACAACCTGCAGGAGATCAGATCAAAACCTGTCAAAAGCCCAAACACTGACCAGTTCTACACCTAAAACAAAGTCATTCTTATTATCTTATTATCTGTTATTATGACACATATATTTTGTTGCCAGGTGACATCTAGTGGTGGTTGTTTTTATAAGAAGAACAAAGGCAGCAGTGCAGTGATGTATAGTCTGATCTGACGGAAGTGTGTTGCTGCGATTAGCCTCTGATTGGCCGGAACGAGCCAGTAAAGGGAAACATCAACAAACAACAACAGGAACCAAAGCGTGAATCTATTAGTTATACATCCATGTTATTGTGTTTGTGCAGGAGTCAATGACCACAACGTGTTGCTTCGTTTGTTGCGTTTACTGAACTGACGCACACCTTACATTTTACGACCTTGCCGTACATCACTGCTGAAAAGACACAGTAACCTGTCAGTTGCAGTGCATAACCTACTAGAGTCCAAAAGGACACATTATGAAGACAAAGTGCATGTTTTTCAGACATAACACATGTCATGAACCGAACAGAAGAAGAAATATCCGTCAGCGGTTGACAACCTATAAGCAACCTTATTTCTTTATTCGGTGTCACTTGGAGAGATTTCTGCATTTTTTTCCACCAAATCCAGTTTCCAACCGGCAATATTTTGCAAGCGCACCGTTGCTATGGCACTGCCCATAATGATTGTGACTGGTTGAAAGAATTCCAAACGGCCGGAGTATTTTTTTCTCCAATTGCAGAATCATAGGCAGACCAGACCCTACTTCTCTGGTGAGCAAGACTAAGTGATGTATATGTGGCAGAGCAGGTTGCTTATTTATATTTTTCTTTTTTTGTATTTGGGGTGTAGTACCCCCGTTTTGTATTTGGGGTGTAGTACCCCCTCCTCCTGCTTCCTGCTCACCGTGCATCGCCATCCTCCTTTACGTTGATTACGGGGCGGCGCCGGGGGGACAATTGGAACATTTGATGCAGGTGTGCGGACTCCTTCGCTCTCAGTAGTAGACTTGGCGTCGGTGGTGTGGCTGTGGTGGCGTTCGTGCAGCAAGGCAACAGGCCAGTGCATTTTCATACCCTCAGCGGTCGGCCTGTCTTCTGGCTGGAGATTGAGTGAGGGGAGAGTTGTCCTGGCAGTGTGTGTGTGCGCGCAGCCCCGTGAGCCACACAGCGTTCTGTGAGCAGCACGGCGTTCGCTTCCTTGGTTAATTTGAGTGGTTTTGCAGACCGAAGTCGGAGGTGAGCCGAGCGTGGCCTTGAAGTTGGCTTTGTACACAGCATTCAGTTCCTACGTTAAAGCTGCCTGTTGCTGTGTGTCCTCCTGTGTCGGAGCCCTGAAGCCTCCACGCCCCGCCAACTATCAGCTGACGCGGGCCCCTACGCCTCGTATGGGCGTCCTACTGCTGTTCTGTCTGGGTTATTTTGATTATTCATTATTTTCCAAAGTTTCTTTTGTTATTTAGTATTTTATTGTATTGTTTTCTTTTTGTTTTTCTGTGTGTGTGTGCAGGCCTTTTGCCTGCAGTGAACCCCGTTTCTGGATCTGTAAAGTTTGTTTCTTTTGTTTAATTTCTGAATTAATCAAATCAGGGGTTGTGTGAGTGTGTTGGTGTGAGTGGAGCCTAAAGAGCTTGTGTGTGTGTGTGTATATTGTATTGTGCAGGTTCCCCATCTTTTATTGAGAGTGAGGAGTTGTCGTCACGACTCAAAGCCCCGCCCCTCCCCCCGCGAGATCCTCCCCTTCTCCGCCATGTTGGAAGGATTCCGGCGGCAAAAGCCTTAGCAAAACAATACAAAGCAAGTCGTTTACTCCGTAATCTAATCTTTTACAATGCCTGGAAATCACTGCTGTATCAAAAACTGCTCCAGTACATCACACAATTCCAACGGGAAACTTAGCAACAACGGGTTACAGTTTTTTAGAATCCCCAAATGGATAAAGAATCGAGGAGAGCAAGTCTCGATGAGAGTCTGTAATCTACATTTTCACTCAGGTAAGTTCTCTAAAAATATCTTTATGTTGTCGTCTCTTAAACCTACGGAGCTTTTGTTGACCGTATGTTATTGCAGACCCTGAAGTGCATCAGAAGTAGCTACACAGCTATCAAACTGTTGCTTCTTCAGAAATGCTCAAACAATAATAATAACTAAAAAGTAGATGAGATTCTGCTTATGACATTATGCTACCTTGATGGTGGAATAACTGGTTGCTGTAGTGTGTTTGTCTCTGTCTATTTGTTCTCTACAAAAAGTGGTTCCCAATATTTGTCTTGTGTACCAACTGTGCCCTTTTGTCATACCAAGAGTACCCTACCCTCTCAGGCCTTTTCTTTATTTTGCATGTGTTCTGCCAGTTTAAAGTATTGATTATTGATTTTGTCATTAGGTATTCTGTTTTAAGTGAACAATCTTATGAGATGACTAAAAAGTAGTTGAGATTTTGTTTATGACATTATGCTTACTTGTTGCCAGTTTAAAGCATTGATTACATAGATTTTCTGTCTGTTCTGTTGTAGGTAAACCATCATACGAGATGTTACAGAACCACCCTGACTGGACACCATCATTGCGGTTAGGCCACAACGATATTAAAAAAACGGATGGAGCGAGATATCAGCGGCAAGCAAAACGCAGGACAGCACCGCCAGCCCAGGACCCGCAGCAGCCGCCGCCGCCGCCAGCCCAGGACCCGCAGCAGCCGCCACCAGCCACCAGCCAGGACCCGCAGCAGCCACCACCAGCCACCAGCCAGGACCCGCAGCAGCCGCCACCAGCCCAGGACCCGGACCTGGAATGTGAATTCTGTTCATCTCGACGAGATGTTATCAACAGGCTATTAGAGGAAAACAGAGCGCTGAAGCAGGAGCTGAATGAGTATCAGATGAATGAGAGCTTTCTGAGAGGTGATGATAGCACAGTGAAGTACTACACAGGGCTTCCAAAGTTTTCTTTATTCCAGACTCTTCTACTCACCCTCACTCCATATCTGCCTCAAGGTAGGATGAAGAAGCTCTCACCCTTCCAGCTTCTCCTATTGACTTTAATGCGCCTGAGACTTGACCTGCCAACACAGCACCTCAGCCATCTGTTTAGAGTGCATAGAACAACTGTTGCAGATGCCTTTCACCATACCCTTGCAGTGATGTACACGCAGCTATGTCCATTGGTGCACTGGCCAAGCAGGGAATGTTTATTGACAAGTATGCCACACCAGTTCGTCGAGTCTTTTGGGAAAAATGTGGCTGCCATTGTGGACTGCTTCGAGATCTTCATTGAGAAACCCTCAAATGTACTGGCAAGGGCACAGACTTTCTCTCAATATAAACACGCATACACCATGAAATACCTAATTGTGATCACGCCCCAGGGTGTCATTTCATTCATATCGAAAGGGTGGGGTGGGCGCACAAGCGACAAACATAACTGAGCAAAGTGGTTTCCTGAACAAACTGTTACCAGGTGACATTGTGCTGGCAGATAGGGGCTTTAATATCAGGGAAAGTGTGGGCATGATGTGTGCTGAGGTGAAAATACCTACATTCACAAGGGGTCGTGCACAGCTGGAGGCGAAAGATGTGGAGGAGACGAGGGCCATAGCACATCTGAGAATTCATGTTGAGAGGGTGATTGGTGTTGTGCGCAACAAATTCAGATTCTTACACTCAACTGTACCTGTGCACATGCTTCTCAAATGTGAGGGTGAAAACCTAATGCCTTTAGATAAGATTGTCACTGTTTGCTGTGCCCTAACAAACATGTGCAAAAGTGTTGTTTGAGTGCAGGGGTGTCAAACCCAAATACACTGAGGGCCCGCGGGCCTTGACTTTGGCACCTGTGTTTGAGTGCCTTATTCATTTGTTTGAAATAAATTCTTGAAACAACTTGATATGGCTTAGCAATATTTATTGAGAACTATATATACATATACATATATATACATTGTTATTATTATTCATTTCTTTAGTTTTTTGTGGGGTTGTGATCTCATGGAAAAATCATAAAAGGATTTGCAATTTAAACAATTGCAATTTGGAAACAGTTAATAGTGCAAAAAAAGTGCTAAAGAAAAAAACAGTGCAAAAGAACATGTGTGCATTCAAAGTATAAATGTTTCCAGCATGTAAACATCGACAATATGAGTAATAACAATAATAAATATAACTAAGTACAAATTGGCATATACATTTTTCCAGTCCTGACTTTTTGGCAGGCTGCTTTCGCTGCCTCTTCCCACCTACTTGTTGTGGCTGTGACTGTTTTTCCAGTATGTAAACATGGACATCATAAGTAAAAAATAATAATAAAATAATACATTTATAAGTGCAAAGGGACAGAAAACAAAACAAACAAACAACATTATTCAGCACAAGAAGGGCAAAACCATGGCGTGTCAGCAGAGGGCGTGACCACTAGCCCCACACAACTGAAGTGATACCACTGGACTGGGCAGTTCTCGTTGTCACAGGCCACCATTTCACCATCCTCTGGTCCAGCACAGAGACACCACACTTCCTTTGTCCTCTTCGCTGACTTTTTGGCAGGCTGCTTTCTCTGCCTCTTCCCACATACTTGTTGTGGCTGTGACTGTTGTAGTTCCCGTAGCACGCTGGGACCAGGCGATGATTGAGAGGTAGGTGGGATAGTGAAATATTGCACAACAAGTTCAGGGAGAACCACCTTCACAAAGAAGTCCTGTGCCTTTTGTAGTCGTGCATTCCAAAAAGCACTATCTGGAGTTATGCACAGAATCACAGTATCCTTCAAGGTCCACACTACAAAGTCACAGTAGGAGCTCTCTGTCACAAACATTTGAGTCTGGACTTGAGTGTAATACTGGTGATTCTTTTTAAGGTGCACATGACCATCGACTACATGTAAGCAGAAGTTGCGGTCATCTGATGAACAAGCTTGAAGGATTGTGCAGTCCTTGTATTTTGCTGGGCATTTCACCTCCACGCAGCCTTTCCCACAACAGGTGCAGTTTACAATGGCATCTGGTGAGGCCCCTACTTGTGGGAAGGCTGGGTTGACAAAAAACCCACAGGTTTGCACTTGTTGATCAGTGTGCTGGTGTGCTGTTTGCGCTGTGTATGCTTGCCTCGCTGTTTCCTCATGTTTGATTCCCCAACTGGTGGCAGCTGTTCCTGGTCCACGAGTTGGGTAACACACCCTCTTTACAGTGGAGATTGCTGGAGAACTGAGGTCTGTTCCATAGACATTATGCATTGAAGAGGCGGTGACTCTCCCAGCCCTTGCAGCAAACCAAAGGGATGATGTGTGCTGTCCCCTTGTCCGTCTCTCCATCTGCACTGCCTGTTCCTCGGACACATCTGCAACAGTCTTTATGGTCTGACAGTGCTGTTGCAGCGCCGGTAGGTCACTCCTGTTGAGGCCAGTTCCATGGACAAGAGACTGTAGGCTCCGGATGGGCAGAATAGGATCTTTAAACAGTTCACAATATTCAGGGAGCACACTCAAAATGGCAGATCCTGTGCCTGTCATACTGATTTGCCGGTAGAATATTGCCAGCTTTTCTGGTGTTGGTGTTGGTGGTAGTGTTGTTCTGGCTACACGTGTTCTCTGTGCTGGACAATTGTTGGTCTCACCATCAATTTGTCTGTCCAGAGATCTACGTGTGGCTGCCGCAGATATAAAATTTATCTGGTGACCAACCTCTGGTTGCACCTTGTTGATAGCACTTGGGAGCTTCCAGTACGCCGGCTCATCTGTGACTGTGGCCTTCTCCTTCAGCCGAACACAGGCATCAACCATGAAGAGCAGGGCTCCAACGTGGGTGCACGACTCTGCTACCCCGGCCATACAGGTGCAGTGGGCTGAACATACTTGGCCTGATGGTGTTAAGATCACCCACGGAGTCAGAGGAGGCTCACAGAGCCGCCGTGAATGCAGGACCTGTTAAATGAAGTAATATATAGTTAGTATAATATAAAATAGTATAGTTAGTATAAGGGAAACAGTGAAAAGCATTTAAGGCAGAATGTCCCCATTTTTATTTCAAGTTACTGTACAGTCTACACTTAAGATTACTATCTGTCTGCAGCCTCTCTGAATGTATACACCTACTGACATACAGTACTCCAGCCTTTTTTTTTCCTTTCTTTTCTTTTAGTGTATGTGCGTGCCTGTGCATATACGCCACCGCTGCAGTATGACACCCGCATTGCAACGCAAAGAGATATCACGTCTTTGGCAATCTACGCTTGGTTAAATGGCTTAATCTAACCAGGACATGTCTTGCACTACTCTAGCCAACCCATAATTCCACTTTGCAGCCCCCAACAACACCCAACACAAAACACAATCCTTGTAGGCTACATTGGACAGTACGAAACAGTAGCAGTTAATTAATAACAACACACTAAAACGTAAGTGAATAAATTTACCTTTGCAAGTACAACGATGTTTTCACCACCCGGAGGCTTGTGGATGGCCAAGTCCTGCACCCATCCACAGCAGAAAGTCTCGTAACTTTCTAAGGACTTGTGACTTTTGAATTCCTGCAATGTGTAATAGCTTATTCCAAAAACAAGGTAATTAACGATGTCCATGTATGTGCATGGAGGTAGGAGATCGAGGTCTCTGTGCCATTGCGCTGCAGGGAGCTCGTATAGGTCAATGTTTTGGATTTCTGTTAGCTTCTCCAAATACCGCTGTTTAGCGCTCGGCGTGAGTTTGTCCCTGTAAGGTACTTTTTCTTTCACCTTAACTTTCTCCATGGCTTTACTTTCTCCTTGTTGTTTCTTGTAATTTGTCACTATTCCGCTGAAAGAAGAGCTAGAATTTAGCCGCGCTCTGTGATGTTCTGAGGGCGTTGCCCCTGGCAACCGATAGCGTCTCCTTCCAACATGGCCGACCGGCTCAAACCCCGCCCACACCAGACCAAATCGGCACGTGACTCCTCACTCTCAATTGCCTGGCCTAATAGTTGTCTCTCTCTTTTGGACAGGTGCTGGCGGAGCCACTGGTGCAAGAGACTGCCTGATCCCGGTGGTGGCGGTTCCCCTCACTTTCCTGTACAGTAGTGCACTTTGTGGTGAACAATTTGTGTGGTTTTCACGTGTGGTGTAGCATAAGGACCCTTCCCCTCTCCCTCAGCAGTCATCTTCGCCTGGTGAGCCCCCAGCCCTGTACCCTAGCACTTTATTGACAACCTAAGCAACGCTTTTATATGGCCCTATTATATATTGTACAATATTGTTTTGTCCATTGATTTTATTGTGAACCTGTACTCTGCAAAAACAAAAACAAAAACAATAGTTAATAATAAAAACTTGTATTTTTTTGGAATCACGTCTGAGCCAGTGTCTGTTAAACCTGCGTGTCCTTTGGTGTTATAGAATTGTAGCTATAGGTTTAGAATTCCTGGGGGTGGAATTCCCCTAGGTGGCGTTGTTGGCTCTTTCTCAAAGTTTTTCCCTCGTAGCATTGCCACATATAGTCCATGCCAAGAGGAGGTTGGGGTGAGTTTCTCCTGCATTATAAATCATCTGATGATGGACACACAGAGAGGAGGATTCTATTTGCTGTTTTTTTTGTTTTGTTTGTTTTTTTAATGCTATTTTTGGGGTATTCTGTGCCTTTATTTGTAGACCTGGTACACATTGGAGGGATTGGGTATCGAATTTACTCTGGAAACACAACAGGTGGAGGAGCTAGAATGGATGGACAGATGGACGGATGGATGGATGGATGGATGGATGGATGGATGGATGGATGGATGGATGGATGGATGGATGGATGGATGGACGGACGGATGGATCTTGAAAGTGCACAAGGGTTGCGCTGGGAGAGCAACATGATACTGTTGGGGTAACTTTCGTAGGTGAGAAGGGGGGCTGCCATATTGTGTAATGTTTTGATTGGTTGCCTGGTTACCTGGCCGCTTAAGTCTGACGTGAGCGGAAGGAGCAAAGAATGCTGGGAAGAAGCCAAAAGCGAGTCTCGTGCAGCAACGAGGCGGTCGCCCCGGGGAGTTGACGAAGAATCCCCCCTTCACTTCAAGATTGAATTATCGTTTTAGTTATTGTCTCGTCTAAACACAAATGAACTGACAAAGCCACGACTGCGTGATGACGGACGGAGGTCGATACACGCAGGATGCTGGAGCTGGTGGCCGGCCCGGTGCCACTGAAGTAGGACGCCGGTCTGCCAGGAAAGCCTCGCAGACCAAGCTACAGTTGATTAACGTGAAGCAGCTGGTGAGTCAAACATTGGGTGATATGGCAGCGAATCCCACCAGGCTCCAGGTTTTCAGCAATAGAAATATGTGCACCTGTGTCATCCCTGAAGCCTAGACTGGTTAGAGCCGTAACTGTAAAACTTTAATTACCAGGGTGACATAGGTCACGACAATACATGCAGTTATTAATCATATGGCGCTTTTCCACTACACTTTCACAGCACGGAACGGCACGACTCGGCTCGATAAAGGTGCTTTTCCACTACATCTGAGTTCACCTAGTACCTCCTCAGCGGGGGCGGGGTCGGCACGGGGGTGATCGCGGGGCCGCATTGTCCGCCTCTCTTTTTTCGATCCGCTCGTCAGCTCCAAACTTACTCGTCTGCATCTCGTTAACAGACCACGGTGTGGTTTTACACACAGCAACATTTAACTCAGGTGAAGGAACAACAACAGTCTTGATACAGATCAGCTGGCGCTGTTGCCGCTGTGTTTTTGAAATTTACGGGTTTGATTCTCATGTCGGACGTCGCGCTCGCACTGACGCTCTGCCCAATCAGTGGAAGGCTGACGTCACGTTAAAGTATCGCTTCGGCTCGCTTGGAACCAGGGCCGAAGAGGTACTAAAAATGGTACCTGGTACCAGGTACTAGGGCTAGTGAAAAAGCTAAATAAGCGGGCCGTGCCGCGCCGTGCCGCGCCGTGCCGTGCCAGTGGAAATGCGCCAATAGACTATAAACAAAGATGGATGGAGCCTCCATGATGTCACCCACAGCCTCCTGAAGAGTGCTTTTGAAGCTCAGAGTCATTTGTATAGTGTGCAAGCATGTATCAAGTGGCCAAGCGCGGGGGGATATTTAAAAGCAATAGGGACAATCTTGACAAGTGCAGCCTGTGCCATTGTGCACACTTGCGCAACTACGACACACACAGCACATCAACAGTTTTAATAAACAGTATTGCTGTATCACAGTCTCATCTACTCCAAAAGTGTCATGCGTAAGATTCAAATCATAAATGTGTAAGCCCAACTCCGTAAGTAAATAAAACAAACAAGAAAAACGAAAAATAAAATAAAATAAAATAACACAAAAACATGAACAGAGCATGATCTAAAATATGACATTAAAAAGTCATAATTACGAGATAGAAAGTCTATTTCATTTTATTGAAATTCATTCAATGGCATTTCCCAAACGTGGCTTTTGGCTCCCGGTGACGGCAGACTTCACCGTGGTGCATTGTGGGATTTATACTTACCGCTCCGATGCGGCCTTACCGTAAGTGTGGGTAAAGTGCAAATCAAGAGCGCTGCACTTTTGGTCGTTGGAGAAATGGGACACACTTGCGCACTGACACTAAGCCCATGAACGCGCATGCCAAGTGTGATCGAGTGTGCATATTGGGGCAGGCCCTCTGTTTCATGACGGTTTGTGGCCAGCATAGGCTCACCCACCTGTCAGCCAAACATAATAGGGGGCTGACTCACAAAGTACGTTTACATGCAAAGCTTAACACTAGAACCGCCATGAGGTCATTTTGACCTCTCTCGCTTCTTAAAATGCATGTAACTCTGTTTACGTAAAAACCCTATGTCTCCCATTCGATGACTTTTCCTAAAAGTGTGTTCTACATCATCTTATGCGTTTTCATGATTCTAGTAAAAGAGAACGAAGAAAATTGTGATTTTACCTAGAACCGTCAAGAAGTCATTTTGACCTCCATTCATTCTAATGTAAAAATGGTAAATGGACTGCATTTATATAGCCATATATATTATATAACCAGCCAGACACACAGCTCAAAACACTTTATAGTAATGCTTCACATTCATATACACACATACTTTACAAAAAATAACAATAGTCGTTGCTAGGCAACCAATATAGACAACTCTTTATTTTTCTATTTTTTGAACAGTGTGTGTATATAAAAATGTATAAAATTGGTTTTCCAATCATTGCTGTATCATCTGGGCTAAATAATGTCCATTTAGTCACTCAGTTTGTCAGTTAGTTAGTTAGATAGTTAGTTACTTAGTTAGTTAGTCATTTTGACCTCATCCCACAACACAACATGAGTTCAGATATTAGAAAGTTGTCAAACAGTTAAACACAGTGTCAAACAGATAACAAATGAACATTACTCATAAACATTGAACATAACAATGACAGTCCCTTGCTCTCATGAGAAATGGACATGAATTCAAAAATTTGTAACAATTTTGAAAATTTTTATATACACACACTGTTCGAAAAATAGAAAATTAATGAGTCGTCTATATTGGTTGCCTAGCAACGACTATGGTTATTTTTTGTAAAGTATGTGTGTGTATATTAATGTGAAGTATTACTATAAAGTGTTTTGAACTGTGTGTCTGGCTGGCTATGGCTGTATAAATGCAGTCCATTTACCATTTTTGCATTAGAATGAATGGAGGTCAAAATGACCTCTTGGCGGTTCTAGGAGTAGGGGAGAGTGGGGTAATGTGAGACACCCCCTGTATCGAGAAAACGGAACACATTTTTGGTCATCTGACCATTATGTTTTCAAGCCCCTTCCATTTCCCCATGGTCATGAAGGAGAGGACCTCATGATGCTGTGGAAAGCATGTTTTTTTCACAAAAATATGATTTTTGCATGTAAAAGTACATTTTGCTGTCAACTTAATCAACTGTTGTGCCAAAGCAAATTGATTCAGGTAGAAAAAAGTATATGATGACGATGAACTACCAACACATAAAACCATGTGATGATGCTGGCTGAAAATTAGCCTGAATTTCTAAGAGAGTGTAATGGGAAATTTTGGTATAGCATGTTATGTGCTTTAAGACTAAGGCACAAACATGTTATTCAGGTGAACATTCTTATGCTGACAATTTATGTGGCCTTATCAGGGGAAGCAATATCCACACAGAGCAGGCCCGAGGTCAGGACCTGAAGGATCTCTTTGACACAGTGCCTGTGGGGATTTACCACTCTCACTATCAGGGGGTGAAGCCAGGCATGGCGCCATATATTTTGTCTGTTCAAAGCTTTGTTGAACTATAAGATAGCGTGTCTCTAAACTTCTTCAGCTCACTCACTCACTGACTGTACTCCTGTTCGGTTGTGTGTGTGACTCCATTCATGAATGCTTTTTATTAAAACTCAAGAAAGACAGCTGACGTGTCCAGTCATCCTTTTTTAAATACTTTGGTGAAGGAACAACATTTTTTGCCACCACAATCTGGCACCCCAGATGGGACCTCATCCGTGAGCGGATTCCGGGACCTCTGGACCGAGGGTGTTAGAACGCGCGCTCCAGGGGCCAAGCCCTTGGGAAACCTCTAACTCCCCAAAGGAAGGTTGAGAGGAGGGCCTGACGTCTGGGAAAACGGAGTCCTCTCACTGTTGGGGTCTAACGAACTCGGTGGCTACAGAAGACACTTCGCTGTTTCTTTCTGGTGAGTTTTAAAAAAAATAAAACAAAATAAGGTTCAAGTCCTTATTCTTGTGGTTCAAGTCCACTAGACTTAGCAGTAAAATAAAACAAAATAAGGTTCAAGTCCTTATTCTTGTGGTTCAAGTCCACTAGACTTAGCAGTAAGAGGGAAAAATGAAATAAAATAAGGTTAGAGTCCTTACTCTTGTGGTTCAAGTCCACTAGATTTAGCACAAAAAGAAAAAACAGGGTTCAAGTCCCTATTCCTGTGATTAGAAGCCATTAGACTTAGAAGTATATTTTGTTTGTCTGTTTAGGTTGGCTTAACAATTTTGACTGTCTGAAAAAGAAAAAAAAATAAGAGTAAAATTAAAAAGGTTGGAATCTGTTAAATGAAAATAAAATAAAAATCCAAATTTAGTAGTACTATTTTCATGGTAAATTAATTAGTAATTAAAGAAAAGTAACCTAAATTTGTCTGTTTAAAACAAAAAATCATAATTTAACAGTGACACTTTTCTTATTACTATTAAAGGAGTAATAGTGAGTAAAAAAAAAAAAAAAAAAAAAAGTAAATCTAAATTTGATTTTCTTTTAAATAAAATTGCAAACGTCTGAGAGAATAATCATGGGAGCAGGTAATAGCAAACCCTCTGAAGGCAATCCATCCGAGGGACCAGATTATGAGGCACCAAATGTAAAGTACATGATGATTAACTATGGGAAGGAAGCCATAGCCCAATTAGATCTGTGGGTCAGAGAGTTAAAATTTCCAAGAACAGAAAGCCTCAGCGTTAAACAGCTGGAGTTCCTACACATGAGATTACAGATAATGGCGGAAGAGCAACTAAATAGTAAAAATAAAAAAGAAAAGGAAATTGAGATAGACTGGAAAGCTTTTGACATGTGGATGCATGAAGCAGAGCGTAGGCAGGGCTCCAACAGGACCGTGCCCCGGTGTCTGAAGCTGGATCCGGACCTGGACTCTGCCCCACCTGCATCTCGACAGCCACAGCAGCCCCAACCTCAACCTCCACCTCCACCTGAAATTCAGCCTGCACCTGGCCCTCAACCTCAGCTTCCACATCTCCACTCATCGCCCCTATCTCCATCTGCATCGTTAACCACATCAGATCTGGCTAACACATATGCCACTCTACAAGAAACACTCAGAAACCTGAGTCTGAGTCCCCCACCATACAACCTCAGCTCCGCAACGCGGTCGGGCCTGGGTTTCAAGAAAATCACAGACTCGGCCACGGCCGAACCAGGAGCAGAGGGACACGTGACAGCGCCTGTGATTGAAGTGGCCGCGGGAGATGGGCAAGTACTGGTGTACAGGCCATGGACAGTGGACTTTAAAAAGGCCAAGAAGACAAAGTTGAGGGCTGAGAAAAGGGCAGCAGATAAAAAAGCAAGGAAAATCATGGCATCGCTGGCTGCGATTCAAGCAGTTCAAGCCCAGCAACAGAAGAAAGAGAAAGAACGTAACCGCGACCACGGCAGACGCAGATGGCAAAACGGAGGCCGTGGCGAAGGAAACGAGAACCGTTGTTATCGTTGCGGGCAGAAAGGACATTGGTCACGGGAGTGCCGTAAGCCCAGGGAGGAGGTGAATTGGAACTCACTACTATATGGTGGAGGTGGAGGCCGGGACGGGTCTGGTGAAGACACTGGGCCGGCAGCTGGGAGCGCGTTGGAAACACGTGAGAGCACCTACACTAACACACAGATGCTGCACGCCGTAACACTGATACTGACACTGAGCACATGCTAGAAACAGTTCAGCGCCTCGAAGCAGAACTACAACACACGCAACTAGAACCTAGGTACACAATGATGATAGACATGTTGAAATATCTCGATAGGGTAGAATCCGGGGACACTGATTCTAGTTAAGCAGCTCTGTGAAATTTTTGTGAAAATAGCTTATATTCAGCGACACGTAGTATTAGTAGACAGTTGGTGTGGGTGGGACAGTTTTCTTTGATTTTTTTACAAAGCTCCACTAAAATGCATTTGATCCTGATTTGGGAAAATTTTCAAACACTCATTGTTTAACTTTGAAAGAAGTCCAGTTTTAAATTGATGAAAAAGGATTTTATTTGTTTGTTAGGTTTATTTCATTTTTCATTTTCATTTCATTTTATTGTTTATTTGTGACGGGACTTTGCATATTAATGAACATTATAAAAAATGTAAATACACCAGATTTAGCTCAGGGCTAATTTCCATCTGTAGTCCCGCGGCACACATAACGACAATTATACAAAACATCAATAACAACATCATCAACAACATTTATAACATTTAGTATGGTACGAGTACCATATCACAATATCACAATACTATAACACAAGTCACATTACAAATTTAAACCTTAGTTGCAGTGGAAAGAGCAGCTTGTAATAATAGGTTCGGGAGCTGTTAAGGACCATTAAAGTGCATCTGTTATAAAGTGCTATTATTGCTTACAAAAAGTGCATCTATAACATATCTTTGATTTGTACACAAGACGGGGTATAAGTGAGATAAGGGTGGAAAACTATCAATGCTTTTCCACCACCCCGACACACAACTCATGTTAGAGGGGAAAGTAACTCTCCCCCTGCTCTGTTGTGCTGCAGCTCCGAGCACACACACACACACACACACACACACACACACACATTGACGTCACATGCCCGCGCTGCAGTACACACATCCTATTATGACAGTAAGAGTATCACTATGAAATAATGCTAGGCGGGGATTGTTTGAATTCAAATAGGTTATTTTGAGATAATGTTAAATGTATTGCCTCAACAATCTGAACCACACATCTCATTGGTGAATCCTGCATGTACAAACTTGGATAATTGAGTACAGAAGCTAAATGCTTCCTCAAACTAGACGGCTACAGCTGATCCTCAGGTGCACTTTAAAGAAGTCCTGAGGACAAATTGCACATTGTTGAATAATGATGTTGAAGTTGGGGATAAGATCATATTTTTCTTTGACTATCCCAATTTTCACATAGACAAGAAACTGTTTAAATCTGTTGAAGAGATCTCGGAATTAAAAGATATTCTCAGTCATCTCTGGGCTAAACGTAAGCATGAAGTTCTGATTAAAAACAATTATGAGCCTGTTGTTATAACAATTAAATCACACTGTTTTTTGTCCCTGTTGTAACCAGTATCCTCTCAGACATGAAGTAGTTGAAGGCATTAGGCCTGTGTATGATGCTTTGTTGAAAGCTGGTGTGATTGTGCCATGTGCTGGTTCTCCAGTGAGAACCCCCATTTTTTCTGGTGCATAAGATTCGACCTGAGGGCGAGCCTGTGGAGTGGAGATTTGTGCAAGACCTGCAGGCTGTAAATGTTGCTGTGCAGGCCAGGGCGCCGATGGTACAGAATCCATACACTATTTTGTTTTGAATTCCAACACATAGTATATGACTTTTTTTTTAGTTGTTGATCTTTCAAACGCTTTCATGTAGTTTGACAGTCAATTTTGGTTTTGCCTTGTTGTTTTTGGTGGGACGCAGTATGCGTTCGCTCGTTTTGCGTGAGGGTCAGTGTGAATCTTCAACGATTCATAACTGTGCTCTGAGGGACAGACTGGAGACTCTGGAGCGGCCAGAGGGGAGGGTTTTGGTTGCAGAATGTTGATGGTATTTGGATTACATGTGAGACCAGAGAGAGATGCATTAAAGCTGCTCTGGCTCTTTTCACCCACCTGGCTGTAC
This sequence comes from Trachurus japonicus, assembly GCF_045865225.1. NCBI lineage: Eukaryota > Metazoa > Chordata > Actinopteri > Carangiformes > Carangidae > Trachurus > Trachurus japonicus. Next base: position 119,368 of record NW_028220285.1, on the reverse strand, counting down.
AGGGGCACTAGGCCAGCCTGTCCAAACTGCAGTTTGATGCCACAGAGGTCACATTTTGGGTCACGTGATCTCAGCAGAGGAAAAATCCCTCTCATTCAAGAAGAAAATTTCAATTCGGAGAATCTCCAAACCTTTTAAAGAAACAGGTATTATGATTTTCTTTGGCCATGGCAAGCAAGCAGAAAATGGGTTGTTCAGTAATTTAGGCACCATTAGCAGCAATTGCTCATGGGAAAGGCCTAAAAGCTCAAACCCTGTCACTTAGGTTTGACACTGACGACTGTGGAGGCTGACAAAGTGTTGTAGTGACTTTAAAGTAGTTTTACAAAGCACCTCCAGTACTTGGACTGACTGACTGCTCATGACCTTTGACCAGGACTGTTGACGAGAAGGAGGGATTCTGACTTCTGTCATGTACTGTTTTAACCCTGTTACTCTCCTTCCAACAGCTGAGGACGGAAAGCCACATGACCATGTGGCCATCATAATGTATGTTTTTCTCCCACAGGCCAGAGTTAAAGGATACTCTACTCAGTATTTTTTTTTTTTGAAGAGTGTTAATTTTCAGGATGTTGGACATATTTGGGTGAATGGAGACGACTTCAACAGGAAAACCTAAATGATCAGCATTAATTGATATTTCTTTTTGGTTGAACTGCTGGTACCGACATAACAAATTGCTGTGCGAAAGTTCACGTAAACAACATTGACATTTTCTCTCTAGGTGATACCAGGACAGATGCAGCTGCAGTCGCAGCTTCAAGGCTACTTTTGTCTCACGAAGTATGTGTCCGTTGTTTTTTCTCTAACACCCCCGTTCCATCCCCACAGTTGTGGCTACCGCTGAGATAGCCAACTTGTTGATATGAGCCTCTCTGGCAAGAGAGGGCCGTGTGGAAAACCAGAGAACAGCAGTCTCTGCTGTTTCCCTTGTTTATGTTTTCTCCACAGTGTGTGAAGTTGACACATGGGTTGAACCATGTGTCAAAAAGGGGGAAGGATGAATGATTGAAGTATGTATGAAATCACTGGCCAGTGTGTGGATGAATGATGTGGTATTGTGCATTCTCGTTGTCTGTTTGTTTTTTTTCCTGTTGTTTGTTTTTTCGTATAAATTTTACCAACAGGTGGAGGTTGCCCTACAGGGCCAGCAGACACAGAGCTGTGTGACTGCAGGTCAGGCGACTACATCGTGGTGAACGACCATGACATCCCTGTAAGCAGCTCGGGTGCGGCCTAAGGGTGGCGACCAGTTTCCTGCTGGTTATCTCCATCACCGCGTGGCTGTCGGTGCTGTTACTGAAGGAGATCTACAACCACAGGACGAGCAACAACGTCATGACAGATTCACCTCACCCAGACCACAAATCTACACCACATGCTTTGCACTCTGGTGAAGACATCTGCTGTTACTGTGAGTAACACAACATCGAGCGGGAGGACAACGTTGGATGCAGGGCAGTGATGAGAGCTGCAAGGGTGCTGACCAACGCAAGCTGCCGTGCTTGCGCTGCCCTGTCACATGAGAAAGGTAACTCTGTGCCGTTGAACACCTCTTCCTAAAATTCTGGGGGCAATGATTGCTTTTACCCAGAAAGAAATGGCCCTGCACTCGTAGCTCACAACCCGACAGAGGAACGGCTGAGGATTCAACGCAACTGTTGTGAGTTACGAGGGGCTGAAGGGTTGTTCCTGGAATGTTTCCACAGTTGTTTTGAGAACAACTCCACTTTTCCCAAAGGACCACAAATCCTACTACTCAGAGAAGCGCAGTTTGTTCACTGTTACACCCAGAGAGCAGTCTCTGGGTACATCAGCACGTGGATAACCTGTGATGGCGACAGGTAATGTGGGACGACAACTTGGACATCTTCAGATGTGACCTGATATGGTCGCAGGTTTCAATTCTCATAAACATTGACTTTAGGATCACTCTCACTCTCACAAGAACTACAGAGTTGCAGGATGAGCTCCTTTAAGTTTCCATATTCAGTGTTGATAATTTTTCACATTGAGTGATGTAACCAATAAAGTTGTTTTTTTATTATGTTTTCAGTTTAGGATAATCACAAAACACCATGTTTGGTTTTCATGCATTGCTATATGTGTGGGTTTGATGTTTTTGCTTATCTTTAACAGTAGTATTTTATCATTGCTTGTGATTTTGTTTCTACTGCTGGACATGACGGTGATTACTGAAAGTCTGAATTTCACAAACACAGTTTTGATATCTCTGATTGTTTCATGTTTTTGGTTATTCGTACCATTGGTGACATCAGTGGTGGACTGGAATGTAGAGTGGGTTTCCCCCCCTTCTGGGGAGGACGATGGGTTGCTTTAACTTTGTATTTTGCCTTAATCATTCCTCACTGATGTGCAACTTATGTTTTATGCGTGTTGTTCTGAACTGTATTGGAGCTGTCATGTCCTGTTGATGTATGAGAGGGAATCAAGCATTAGCCTTGTCACGAAGGGTTAACTCATGGAGAACTGTGTGCCAGGACGTGTGAAAAGAACTGTTACATTTTGTTTTTTTTTATTATTAGTCTAATTACGCTTGTGTAATCAATGTTAGTGATTTCTACTTACAGTTGAACAACGATCATGGTTTTTGGAGATGTTTGATTTATCAGCTTACACCGTGTTATGATTTTAATCTTTTTCCTTACGTTTTTTAGTCTCACAGTTTGATTTGATTTGTTTTGTGTTATTCTGGGTCTTCTGCATATTATTTGAAGTAGATTAGTTTAGTATTGATTATGGGATTTTTCCTCATCATATTCGAGGTTTTTCCCCTTTTATCTTAAGTTAAGAGCAGCTAGACGGATGAGTCTTTTACCCTCCTCTTGTAAAGTGAGGGGAGGGGTTTTGGCTCTTCTGTGCCTGTGACCTGGGGTCCTCTGCCTGGGGTCTGTAAACTCCCGAGTTGGAGACTGGGGTGCTGGCGTTTGGCTGGTGCGGGGCAGGGCACCAAAGGTCATGGGGTAGTTCAGTACAAAATTTTCCTGTTTCTTGTTTGGTTTAGCATAAAAATGCTAAAAAGGGTGGAATGTAATGGGAAATTTTGGTATAGCATGTTATGTGCTTTAAGACTAAGGCACAAACATGTTATTCAGGTGAACATTCTTATGCTGACAATTTATGTGGCCTTATCAGGGGAAGCAATATCCACACAGAGCAGGCCCGAGGTCAGGACCTGAAGGATCTCTTTGACACAGTGCCTGTGGGGATTTACCACTCTCACTATCAGGGGGTGAAGCCAGGCATGGCGCCATATATTTTGTCTGTTCAAAGCTTTGTTGAACTATAAGATAGCGTGTCTCTAAACTTCTTCAGCTCACTCACTCACTGACTGTACTCCTGTTCGGTTGTGTGTGTGACTCCATTCATGAATGCTTTTTATTAAAACTCAAGAAAGACAGCTGACGTGTCCAGTCATCCTTTTTTAAATACTTTGGTGAAGGAACAACATTTTTTGCCACCACAATCGGTCGTTTTTTCTAAAATGGGGGTGTTGGGGTAAAGTGAGACAAATGCTGCGGGGTAAAGTGAGACCATGGATGTATTATAATAAATCCATGAGTGAGACTGTGAGCACACCACACAGAAAGATTTACACTAGAATCTTATCCCCCAAGCCAGAAATCTTGCGTGATCAAACATGATCTGTAGCCACACTGCTTTGTTATGATGTGCTCGCTTAATATTGGTTACATTCAATTTTAGTCACATTCCACTTTGTCGGCTCCCCCCACATAAAAGAGGACTTTTGATCAAAATGGTCACCATTGTCGGGGCCTACAATCTGACCCCCAGACTATCTAACTGGTTCTATCTGTCATTTGAATGTTAATTAAAACATTTTGTGGTGTATTTGATTTTGTTCTTGAGTCACTTTGTGTTGAGAAAAAAAAAGTCCAATCCCCATAATTCTGTTACTGTTCTGTTCTGACATTAGTTCTGGGAAGTGTGGTTGTCAAGCTAGCTGTCGGGATTCTAACTGTGACAACATGTGTTGTTATGGCAGTTTCAGAGTGGAAGAAGTACGTGGATCAGTTTACCCCATTGATTTCTCGGGTTTGTCTCGGTTTACCCCTGAGCTGGGGTAAAGTGAGACATGAGACCACTTTTTTTTAAAACTATCATATTTTCACTGTCCCTTCATCCTGAACACATTTTGATAATTTCCATTGCTAGGAAACATCCTGAATTAATGGGAAATGTGTACATTTTTACTGATAAATCATTTTAGCTCACTTAGAGGGGAGCAAATGTAAAAAGTGTCTCACTTTACCCCACTCTCCCCTACTTGGAATGTTGGCGGTTCTAGTGTTCGAGCTATGCTCAAAATTCGATTTTGGCGTCTAATTGGACTTCTGTCCTTGTCTCAATATACATGCAACTGAGAAAATCGAATAACTGACGGGGTCCGCCCCCTCACCCGTTGTTTCAGCGGGTTAATAAGCCCCCTGTCCTGTTGACTTTTCTGTCACCTCGTAAAAAACTGAATATAAACAACTTAGTAAGCTTAAAGCAGAACTATGCAGGATTTCGGCTGTAATTATTGTGGCTCAGAGACACTGTGATGGTTGAGTGACCTATAATGAGGTGAATGCCAATGTGCCCAACCCCCCCATTAGCTCCGTGTTAGGGTTAGCTCTGTGTTAGCGTTAGCAGGGCTTAGCAAACACCACTCTCTACCTTCAGCAGTAAACACAAGCATGTGTAGGGGGTGGAGGAGGTGGTGGCAGCGAGTTTTTTTCTTTTTTTTTTATGACAGTGACATGTGCCTCCCAGAACTGTGGGGGAGCTCCGGAGGGGAAAAAAAGAGAAACCAGCGAAGGAGCGAGCTATTTCCGGCCGACTTGCATTGTTCTGCTTTAATAATAAATTCTCAACTGCAGTTCCCGACCAGATGCGCCAGTCTGGGCCAGATTTGCGCTGAGAATAGGGCTCTCTCTCTCTCTCTTAATAAAACACTCTTGCTGGTCACGCTGTGTGAAATGCATTGAATTTTTCTTTACTTTGCCGGGTTCGGGTGGCTTCTCTGCTCCACTTGGTGCCGTCTCTACTGTTGTGGAGCATGCGCACATGCGTTGTCCAGTTATACTCCGACTAAGGTGTATACAAGACGGAGAAAATCGAATTCCAATCGCATTATCTGGGTGTCTTAATCTGAGTTCTCCAACTCCGATTTCAGTCGGACTAAGGTGTTTACATGCACTTCAGTTGTCCAGTTATAGTCGGATTAAGGCAATAATTCGTTTTTTTTTTAAGTGTCATGTAAACGTACTGAGTGATGGACCCTGACTCTAGTGGTCATTGGAGGAACTGCAGGTTTTAATATTCCACCTGGGTTGCCACCTGACATGGGTGGCAGAGACTCACTTTGAGAGTCACAAACATGTGAGAATGGATGGTGCGTTTCTCCTGTTCACTGGACTGTAACCTGCCTGAGATAACGGTTTCATAACAAAACAATAGCCTATGTTCTGTCTGAATTCACCTAAAAGTTAATATGACAAACTGAACGCTTTTATGAGAACACTGCAGCAACAGTCATGTGTTAGACAAGCAGATGTGGGGGGAGAGAGAGGGGAGAAACAGAGCAAGAAAGAGAGAGAGAGAGAGGCAGAGAGAAAATAGAGAGGGGGAGGACAGAGAGAGAGTGTACAACCTTTATTCTTTGATCTTTCATTATAATGTGTGTTCTTGCACATAAACCATATTAAATTCAATTGAATAAAATTTAAATACATTAAATAAGGGGCACATTAACATCTCAATAAAAAACCATCTTGAACAGCATTAGGCCACAATGAGGAGGTGAAGTAAGTGGACGAAAATACACACTGCAACATGCGTTACAGAGAGGAAATCAAACTGGAGCTGACCTGCTGAATTCTGAACAATAAAAAAGACACACAAAATAGAAAAAACTCTATTCATACAGCACTTTTCAAAACTAAGTTACAAAGTGATTTATAACACACAATATAAAAGAATACAGCAAATTAAAACAGTATAAAAAGACAAGACAAGTTTATTTGTATAGCCCATTTGTCTCAACGGGCTTTACATGGCATCATGACAACATCCTCTGCCCTTAGACCCTCACATCAACTGAGGAAAAACTCCATAGAAAACCCTTTTAACTCATTGAGTGCCAACGGACCGGGTCCGGGTATAAAAGTATAATCCGTTTTTTTGTTTCAACGGGAAAACGGAAAAACGGAAACAGCGCCCCTTTTTCCTTTTTTCGTTTTAAAACAAAAATGGAAAAACGGTTTTTGCTTTGTTTTTGCTGTCAGAAAACGAGAAAACGAAAAAACCAAAACAAATAACGGCCGAAATTTGGTTTTTTGCAAATTCCTTTATTTGTTTCTTTTTTTTAATTAATGCCATCTGTGGTGCAGTGTCCATTGCAGTCATATATGCAGTTCTAATCATTTAGATTTTAGATTATCTAATCAGCCCTATGCACCAACCGCTGCCTGCATCACCTCCTTTCCTCTTCTTATAAAACAACCTGCCCACCAGAAGCTGCCTTCATCAGCTCTTGTTGACTGAACAATTACATTTCCATGTTTTGTTTTTTTCCATGTGAGGGATCCCTCCTCTGTTGCTCACCCTGAGGTTTCTCCAAATTTTCCCTGTTAACTCATTGAGTGCCGTGCTCCTTTCCAAAGTTTTAGTCAAGTGTACCGGCAATTTAGACCATTTTTGACGATTTTTGTAGAGCCATAGTGTATTCTATATTATTGCCACCAACACATACTGTGGCTCATTTGAAAGGTGAAACTTTATGCTTAAAATGGTCACAAACTGTTTGTTTCTACGAGCCTCCATTCCTGAGAAAACTCAAGCTAAACATGGCTGGGTTTCACCAAAATCCCTGCTTTTTTTTCTAGAAAAAGAGATAGAGCGTCTTTTATGAAAGGTGCTCTGTTTGTGCCTGTCGCTCTTCTGACACTTGATTTCTGGATCAAAGGGCTCGTGTAAGATAAATATATACAACAATTGTTGTTCTAGTCACAAACACAATAATCTGACAAAGAACAAGACACACAAGACTAAGAACTAATCAAAGCAACAAGCAACAGGTGAGGAGACAGGAGGGCAGAGAAAGCTGATTGGTGGAGACACACAAGGAGCAGGGCAGGGCTGACGAGGTGAAACACAGGACAGGTGTGCAAGGAGACTGTGGAGGGAAAACACAGGAAGTAACACTAGAACAAAATGCACAAGAACTGAACTACAAAATAAAACAGGAACTAAAGAAAACAAGAGTCCAAAACAACAGAAAACTGAGCCACTAAATGGCGGCAGGCTCAAAACTGTTGAAGGTGGATGATGCAGACTGGACAGACTGCATGAACAGACGTGTGATGAAAGCCTTTCAGTCAGAGTGAAAGCTGCTTTATCTCTCTCTCTCTCCCTCCACACTGTGTGAGTCAAATAAACCACATATTGAAGAGTTTCAGACAACAGCAGCTTCAGGTGGTGTTTGCAATTTAGGTTTGCTGCAGTGGTGAGGGGGGGGGTCGGTGGTCTTCTTTCAGGCTCACCGACAGAAAACCTACATTCTATCTTTGGGCAGTGAGTGTGTGCTGAGTGTTATGTGTGGCAAACAATTTAGTGTGCCCATTTAAAGCAGCACACACACACACACTCACTCACTCACTCACACACACACACACAAAGTGACTGACTGCACATAGCCGCGGGCCTGTCTAACACCTGAATGACAAAGAGACAGATAAACAAAGAAAGAAAAGCAGCGTCGCCACAGGTCCCCGTCCACCAGTTGTCACCTACAAAGCGAGTGTGGTCTTTGTCCTCCTGAGCCTCAGGAAGCCTGTCTGAACGTTTTCCACTCTGATTGACACCGCAGATTAAAGAACACCTGCCTGGGAGAGGGGGTCTGCTCTATTCTGTCCTGTTTTGTTAAATCCCTGCAGCTGCGCAGACACAACGCACAAAAAATCACTTTTTGAATTTAACTTGCATATTGTTCTGTAGTATAATACATCTGACTCTAGGGTTTTTTTAATGACTCTTTGTCTTTGTTGTCTGAAAGACTAGAATATTCATTTAGTGGCAGAACAACTGAGGTGGAGACTCAAACCCTTGTGTGGTGGCTCTGAGAGGTCATCAACACACAGCAGCTTAGAAAACATGTGACTCTTTGTGTCCCCTGGAAACACTTCCAGTTCCTTTGTGCTGTTGTGTGTATCTGCCAGGTCAATGCTTGGTGCTTCCTCAGGGAAAAGGGCCTTGTAATGGCCCCTGTTATTGGCACATGTTGCAATGACAGCTATGTACCTGCTATAAAGACACTATAAATTAAAGACCCTATACATACAGTGGCAAGAAAAAGTATGTGTACCCTTTGGAATTTCATAGTTTCCTGCATTAATTGGCCATTTAATGTGATTCAATCTACACCTAAGTCACAAGTATTAACAAACACAATGTGCATAAAGGGATACTTCACCTAAAATCGATAATTGACCAATTTTCTACTCACCATCATGCCAAGGAAGGGTTCAGAGAACTTTTGGAGTTATCAAAACCCTTTTGGAGCGGGGGGCCTGGCTGGCAACGGATTTTCATATAATGGTGGTCGATAGTGCTCACTTTTGAATGGTCCAAAACACACACAACATCCAAATACCTCCATATTGCTCGTCCGTACTGACTCAAGTGTCCTGAAGCCGCCACATGAAAAAGTTCAGTTTTGATGACTCCGAAAGTTCTCCAACCCCTTCCTTGCCAAGGATGGTACTGTCTACTGGTACCAGGTAGGGGTGGTATTATGCAAATTCGAAAACTAGTTACATCATTGTCATATAACTGAGGGAACAGCTCATAAAACCACATGGATTTCAACCTAGGGAGCCTGAAAATGACTGATTATTTTGTCAATTCTCACATTTTGGGAGCCGTAAGGCAAAACAAACACCCAAATTAAAGAGCCTTCAAAAAGTGATATTTCCATAATATGTCCCCTGTAAAAGCTGTGATTTTACTGAAGAAAAACTCACAGGGGTCTGATGACATCTTGAATGTGTGTGTGTACAAAGTCCATTATTCAAAGCATCAGTCTGCGGCTGCCTGAGTGTTTGAACCATGATCACATGATCACATAGGGCAGGAGGGGGGGGGGTGTCCACACAGAACAACGTTGCTGAACTGATCACATCTGTCTCTTTTATTTCTTTCACGCTGAGTTACTGACCCAATTTCTGCAGCCAGAGGAATCCTGGCTCCTGATGGCTGCTACACTGTTGTTGATGATGTGTCCTATGATGCATGTTTGGCAGGAGGGAATCCTACGTCAGCCTTTTCTTTTACCCCAGCCTCTTCTTTCTTAACTCTTTCTGTTTTTCTTCCTCCTCTTGTTTTGCCTTCGGTCGACATAAACCTGTGTTCACGAGTGACAACCAAAGAAATAATCCTGACAGTTAATGGCTGAGTAAATTTACCTAAATGGAAGTGGTAAGTCAACTGGTTGAAGGTATTCCCTCAACAACAATGAATGTTCCTATTCCCAGGCCCCTTCGTGGCCATGAAAACCATCAGCCATAATGGATGCATTCAATCAACAGTAATGGATGTGTTTGCTTCCAGTGTGCTTGTAAAGAGTTAACCTCACCACGGAAAGCTTTCAATTCGACATCTAAAGAGCTTAAAGCGTCATGACAAGCAAAATAGAGAAGCTCCATTTGTCTGAACTTCATGTGAACCTTATTACTGTAAACATAGCACTCAGCAGAGGGTCCAGCTCCACCTGAGCCACACTGCATCACCAGGGGGCGCTGCAGACACTACAAATACACTAAATAACTATAACAGTAATTAGTTAAAAACATTGGCTGCTGCAGTTTTCCATTGGAGCAGGGTGGGATCGGTTACATGCTGTCATTCCGACATCCCACCATTTAGACATACCACCACTCTGACATACTGCCATTCCGACAAGGATTTCAATATAAGGAAATGTGCGTTACTCAACTGGTGACTCCCTTCTTTAAGACATGCTGATAGCGGAATAGAGCAATTACACTTTGATAGAAAATTAAGTGTTGCCATTTAGACAATTAGAGGCCTATGTCGGACTGGTGGGATGTCGGACTGGCGGTTGCCCCCCGGTGGGATCGTATTCACCTGTCACTGTGTGTGCATGGGGCAGAGCCAGTGTGATTTGGGTTTAATATCATTATACATTTCCCCTTGATGTTCAGTGTTGAACTGACCTATTGACTGGCCATCAGGGTGTTTATGTCAATCAGCAACAAGGTACACATCTGGCCTTCTGTTTGTCAATATATATGAAGACTGTAAAGAGAATATACTCTTGGACAGAACTGGCCCAAAGAGCCTCTAACTGGTGTGCATATTAAATGAGAAATGTTTGTACATGAATGAAAATGATTGAGAAAGGGTACCCAAGACATGTTACTTTAACATGTATACCAGTAATACTCTCCTTATCCCATTAATAGACACGTATATCCTTACGCCTGGTTCTAAATTAAAACAGTTTGCCTTACATACGCTATTTCAGATCAAATATACTATATTATAGATTAACATCAATTTCCAAGAAACAATAATCCCAAATAAAGGAAATTAGTTTCCAGGAACCTATAACAGACTGTAAATGAGACAGTCTCTAACACATTATCCCTGTAGCTCAGTGTGTCCTATGGGACAACAACACTGCAGTGATCTGGAGGAGGCAGGGTCAACCTGGGTGACAGGGTGTCCTTGTTAAAGAAAAACATCAGCACATTATATCTTTTCATATTTCATTTTTTCTTTTCATTTTTTGTGATCATCACCCATCTTTATTTTCCTACTGTACCAACATGATACCATGACATGCTGGAAATATGGCAAAGTACAGATCCACACCATCATCATCCTTTGATTGTTGTGGTTTCTGTCTTTCGTTTCGTATTTAGTTCCTGTTTTATTATTTAGTTCAATGTCCTGTGTGATTACCTTATGTGTCTCATCGTAACTAATAACTGACATTTTTTTTAAGTGTTTGTGAGTGTATATGAGCTGTTTCATACTGTTCTCAGACTGTTAGTGTGGTGAAGAATAGGTTGAACCACGACTGCCAACAAACAGGCGATCCTGCATCAAGTGGCCCTCTGTTCTTATTGGGTTGTTCAGCTATTTTAGAAGGTATCAAAGTTCTTTTCAACAGATGCATGAGCCAAGCTTTTTCCATCTAATCTAACTGTACAACATTTTGTTATCACTGATCAATTCTTTAGTGGCAGTTGGTGAAATTATAATTAGCTCTGATTTACAGTTCTGGAAATTATTGGACAGGACTTAATAGGCAGCACATAATAGATGACAAATACAATATATCATACCACGCTTTATTGGAACATACAGTTGTGTATCATCCATACAGCAATGGAAATCAATGTTGTTTGGCCCTAGGAGGAGAATCTACTGTATATAGTAAATAAAAGAGGGCTTGGAATGGATCCCTGTGGCACCCCTAGCAAAGAAAAAAAGAGAACTACAGGAGGAGCTGTCGGACAAATGCAGAGCCACATTACTGATGCCAACACAGTTCTTAAACTATGTGTGCTCTGTGACTGTGGATATGTGATTCTGTGTGCTGGTATCCCCACTCCCTGGCATGTTTTATTTTGGGTTTTCTGAGGTATCCTGACATGTTATTAATGATTGTTAATGCTAAAGGAAGAGAGGAGTTATTCCTAAAGTTAGGTGTCTTGTCTGTGTTTAAAAATGCATTATAAGTTGAATGGTTTTCCCTGTGTTGTGTTTCATGTTTTGACTCTAAGGTCATTTAAATATTCATTTAAAGCCAAAGTGGGTTTATGATTTACATTATTACATTAATAAGATGGTGGATATATTAAGAAAGGAAGGAGTTCCACCGCACTCAATGATGTCATTTCAACACTGATTTATTGTTAAAAGTAAAGCAACGTGTTTCACCCTGTGGGCTTCATCAGGCTTGTAGCTTTGACCCATCCGTTGGTTTTTATACGCCACTGCAGTAATCAGTGGGATGGGCAGCAGCTCGCCATGGGCTGGCAAAGCCAATCTGCCAACACATGACGACTGGAGAGAGATCAGGGCCAATCAAGAGATCTCACAGATCCACAATACATATCAAGGGATCAATAATTACAAATATAAATATCATCACACATAAAACACCCTAAATATGCAGAATTCAGTGTTAACAAGTGAGGGTAAAGTGAGTAGAGGGGAAGGTAGGTGAAGGAAGGGAGGGGAGGGGCAGGGATGTGCACATATCACTCCTCACTAGATGGCTCATCTCGAAGTGAGAGGAACAGGCCATGAATAACAGAAACAAATGGACTACATGAAGTAGCAAACATGTCACAAAAGGCAAATATAAAGACCTGTACATGTCAATAAGCAACTACAAGGATATGCTCAAATAGTAATGGATACCACAATACATCAATATGAGAAAACATCATAATGAGACTCAATACTAATTGTATGAACTAAAATACTCAACTATGCCCAGTGAAGAAGAAGAAAGGGGCAGAGGCAGAGGGGATATTCTGTCCTCTCTTGAATCTACTACCTGTGTGCATAGGAGGTAGACATTAAGATACAAATATATGAGGGCAACAAAATCCGAAACATCAAATACAGTACATTCATCATGATTATAGATAAGAGCTTAGCCCTGATGATTCATTCAGGCCATGGGGTTCTAGAGAGTTAAGGGTATAAATCCAGTATGCCTCCCTCTGGAGAAGCTTTCGGACTGGATTTCCTCCCCTTGGATTGGGCAGCACCCTTTCTATTCCAATAAATCTCAGAGAAGCGGCCGAGCCATGATTTCTCTCTATAGTGCCTAGCAACGGCATAATCCATATTGCCGTTTCTGATGGCAGCTTTGTGCTCTGCTATTCTCAGTTTGAGGTTACGCTTAGTTTGTCCCATATAAATCATACCACGTGGACATTTTAACATATACTATATGTGTAGACAAACAATTTATGAATTCTTTAATTTTGTAGCTGCTGCCCATGCCACTGATTACTGCAGTGGCTTATAAAAACCAACGGATGGGTCAAAGCTACAAGCCTGATGAAGACCACAGGGTGAAACGCGTTGCCTTGTACTTTTAACAATAAATCAGTGTTAAAATGACCACATTGTGTGTGATGGAACTCCTTCCTTTCTTTATGGACTCAGTTCCTGACACCACCGGCACCAATGTGAGGATCTAATCTGTGCGGTGCAGTGGTAATTTCCTCTGGTGCAGCACCGTGCGCAGCGGATTTGGTAAATTGGTAGACTGCGGTGCGCCGAGATGGGTGTGGCGGCACAGCAGGGGGAGGTGTCGACAAATTCAGCTTGGCGCAGTGACAATTTCGTGCCAAAAAGGCGCGCCGAGGGTGCGCCAAAAGCTTGCCAGCTCCAACCTGGTCTACTCTCGGGGCAAGGCGAAGCGCAGCCGGCGGAGTGGTAATTTGACTGCCCAGAGCGCAGTGCGTACACGTCACCAAGACCTCACAGGCAGGTTTCCACAGTTCCAGGCACATTTAAATGCAATAAATAATCACAATAACCCGTATTTATTGTAACTATCTGAATCAGCACATAAACTTATATCTATATTGATTATCTCGTCACACTGATGACAGATCAAAGACTGTCGGCATGCGTAATGGAAACTCAGCCTGACTGAATTAACACAGATGAAACCAGTGAGGGACTGGGACTAAAAAGCAGCCGTGGATGTCCCAAGAGCAGGACAGTGAGGGTGGATGACTGCATGTTGCTGCTGTGTTGACACTACGCACTGTGCCGTTGCGATGATCCGCTTTATTTAGTTATTTACTTATTCATTTATTAGTGGGCGAGCGGCCGCATCGTCACGCCACCTTAACGAAAAACTGAAAACAATTTCATTCAAGTTATACATGGTATTTGTTTATGTTGTGATCTGTGCACACGGGTTTAAATATAGGTTACTAAATATGAGTGTCTTTATTAATGGAAAAGGGGTGTGTGTGTGTGTGTTTTTTTTTTTTTTTTTACTGGGCAACAGCTGTCAATATGCAAACCTGGGTAACAATACTGTATCAGTAACCTCCTCCTAGACTACTTTTGCATAGTCAGCCCGTGAGGTCTGTTCGCGGGACCATATATTCGGACACTGCGAGCTTGGACCGGACCAGAACATCAGTTTCCTCCCGTTTCACTGCTGCCTCCTTCTTCCATGGTGAAATTAAAGTTGCACTGCGCCTCGCCCGCGGCGGATTTAAAGGCGAGGAGAGGAGCTCATTTGATTGGTGAAGAACGGACTTGGCTGTGTTACGTAAACCCACTCCACGCCTTTCTCTCCTCCCTCTTTGCCACTTGTGCCGGTGGGAGGGAAGGAGGCGGGATTGCGCCCCACTGCGCCTCGCCGTGCAGTGAACGAAAATTGCAAACTGCGCCTGGACACGGGGGGCGACCCCCATTCCGAAGGACAGCCAATCCGACGGTCTGCCAGTCCGAAAATTCCTTCCGAGGGGCCGCTGTTCCGAAGTTTCACCCAGGTGCAAGTCTGATGCAGCCGCGGCGCTACTGCTGAAAAATAAATGTCCTTGCTCTGTGCTTTGGTTGGGTTTAGGCAATGTAGAAAGGAGTTGGTTAAGTTTAGTAAAAAGATCAGATAGAGGAAGAAAGTCTCTGCTAATATGCAGCTCCTCCAGGAGTCAAACCCTGATCCCCTGCGCCGGAGGCAGATGCTCTAACCACTGTACTACCAAAGCATTCACTGTAATGTGTGTAACGAGTGCCTTAAACTTTTAATGGCGGACTTTTTTCATGTTCGAAAAGGCACCCCTTTTCTATAAATAATTAAGGGCCAGCTTTCCGACACATTAAAGTAAATGTTCGGAATGGCGGCCCTTTGGAATGGCACCCTGGAACCCCTGGACACACCCTGTTGGCGCAGCACAGGCGAGGCGCAGGGCAGATCCAACGCGCCTGCGCCTAGTTTACGAATTTAGAGCCACTGACTTCATGATTCTGTTCCTCCATCCAGGAGCAGTGAACCAGAACAGAAATAATTTGTTACTCCAGGCTTACACATATCGAAACTCGTAACATGAGCTTTCAGTTCATACTGATTTATGACAAGTGCATGGTCACCTCTTCAATCTCGAATAAAGTGCGTTTTAAAAAGAAATTGACTGGCTCACTGTTGGAGGTTTACTCTAGTGGTTAGGGGAGGAACTGCAGTTTTTGTCACTTCAGTATTGGCTTCATTTTTCAAGCTGATGCTAAACTGGCAGGGCTGTCCCTTTAATGTCAGTTGTGAGCATGTTTGTTGAATCAACATGTACTGGTGTGTTTCATCTCATTACATCATTTGTTGTTGCTGTGTTGTTCGGTGCGACACGTGACCTCCGATGTATCATCACTGAGTGCACGTCAAGAGTGAAATTACCAAACTCTGTGCCTACAAAGGCTGTGTCATCTCCCACACACACACACACACACACACAACTCAAAACACTCAGAAGCTCACACACACACACACACACACACACACACACACACACACACACACACACACACACACACACACACACACACACACGTGTCCTCTGCCCTCATAGTTTTTCTGCTGGTGTCAGTCAAACAAACACTACCTTGGGTCTGACTGATCCACACTAGCACGTTACAGTAAAGTGTGAGTGACTCACTAAAAACAATTACGTCCACACTGCAGCGAGGGTCACAGTGCATTAAAAACACTATTTATAATATAGAGTGAGTGTCTCAACCAGCACCTTTAAATAGTGCCATGAATTACACTTGAAATTCTGCAAAAAAAAACAAAACAAATAAATGATTAACAATTATATCATCAATTTTCTAACGACATGGAAAAAAGGACTTGTGTTTCTGTTTTAGCAGAGCGCAACAGGTTTAGTGAAGTACACCAGGTTTTTATTGTTTACTGATATGACAATCAGGGTGGGAGAGAGGGTTGGTGGATGGGGGGGGGGGGGGGGGGTGAGGGTTGGGGAGCTGATGGGTAGTCAATGGTGGAACAGAACAGAGCTGAGCTGAGCTGAGCGTGGCAAGGAGGCAGGTGACAGTGGTTTGGACCTGGAGGAGCAGAGTGACTGAGGAGTGACATGAGACAGTGCACAGTGATGGAACACAAATAGGGCATTTACATAACAGTGTGTTAGCCCAACTAATTGTGTTAGTCTGACTGAAAGCAGACTGTAAACATGCTCGTACCACTATTTCTCAAAGTCACAACACGTTTGGAAGTCAAATTACTCGTGCATGTTGTCGGAGGTGTACACAGTGCATGGTTTAGTGCCCCGGGCTTTGACTTGAATGAAATGAGTAACAGAAGAAGGAAAGGAAAGTTCATTTGTTTCGTTGGGCTTGTCAGTCTCGTGGCCATTGTTAACCGTGAAAAAACATTGATCAGCTGGCTCATTTAAATACGCATTGACATTCATGAAGTGCTTTGCATTGACCATTTATGGTTGAATGTGCATGGGCGCGTAGAGGGCAGAATATGAGGCGGAACCTTGTGCGCAAACGTTGAGGCTGTGATTTATAAAGGGGAAATTGCTTGTAGGTGTGTGTACGGGGGCTCTCCATTCCGACACCCCTCCACTTCGACACCCCGCTGTTCCGAAATACCCCCACTTCGAAACACCGCTGTTCCGACACAGTCCCCCCCCGCAGCTGTCCAATGTCCAAGGTGCTGAACGGCGTGACGTTGTTTACATTCTGTGTTGTGGCTTGTCTGTGAAACGTGCGCTGCTCAGGGACTGGGCAGATCTGTCCCACTTGCTTTCTCCCCGACTCCGTTGTTAGAGATCTCCCACACAATAAAATAAATACACTTTTTTTCTGCCCCCCTGCGCCGCTCGAGCGCGGCTGAACCCGGCTTGAGCTCACAGGGGCGCGAGGCTGCTGTGAGAGGCTAGACAGGCTAGAAGCATAATGAACATTATATGTCATTAATATGAAGTATTTGCTTGTTTTGCAGTTAATTATGCACATGATCCGTTTCGACCCCACAAAGGAAAAAAGGATCAATGCGCACTGCAGGTTTCCCCCAATAGCCTTTTCGGAATAGCGGGGTCTTTAGAAAAAATAGAAAACCCCGCTATTACGATGAATGGAAGTTTATTGTGTAACCGTGTGTACGCATGGTTATATAAGTCTGGAATTTTTTTGGCGCACGCAAAACTACTACGTAAACTTCTAATAACGATCCTACGCACAGTTTTCTAAATGAGACCCCAGGTGTGTGGCTTGAGCAGGAATCAGGAGACCACGCCCACCTACACAAATAAAATCAGGAGCCCACGTTCACATTTCTTCTGAACAAGGAAAATGCAGTGAAAAGTTGCTGTACATCCTTAAAGGGATAGTTCACCCTAGAATGATATCTCGCTCATTATCTACTCACCCTCATGTTGACTAAGGGCTGGAAGAAGTTTCAGAGTCCACCGTCCCTTCTCTGAGTTACAGGGGGTCTTGTCGTAGCAGTGCATGTCCATATAACGGTTGCAAAGGGACACCAGAGCTCTTCGTAAAAAAACACACACAAAAAAACATCCAAATACCTCCATGATGCTCGTATGTAATGTCCGTCTTGTGCTGAAGCCCCAAATTGCGTAATTGTCCCGAAAAAAATGTGTGTTTTTTTACGAAGAGCTCTGGTGTCCCTTTGCAACCGTTATATGGACATGCACTGCTACGCCAAGACCCCCTGTAACTCAGAGAAGGGACGGTGGACTCTGAAACTTCTTCCAGCCCTTAGTCAACATGAGGGTGAGTAGATAATGAGCGAAATATCATTCTAGGGTGAACTATCCCTTTAAATAAAGTTCTGTATGAGGACTTCCTGTATCTTTTTAGAGTGTGGTTTATGCTTTAATGACATTTCTCACACTCTTTTGTTCCTTATTAGTCTCTGCTAATTGAACGTAACTTTAAAGGGCAATCATGGATCGGCTCTGTTCTAATCTTTATACGCCTGAGTTCTGTGAACCACATGCTGCTTGCATGAATCAGTGTTTTTTTTATTTTTTTTTTATCTTCATTGTATTTATTGTAACTCCATGTTCGCTGTGTCCCTGTTGTGTAAGACTATATCATGGTGAAGCAGTTTCTGGTATTTCTGGTTTTCAGTTCCAGTTGAAGTTGAGCAAGTTTATTAATTCTGAATCATTCTGTTTTTATATTTTGTGTCATGCTTTGTCACTTTCTTACTTTTCATTTGTTCTCAATGAAGCAGCTGCAAACTTACGTCTGTTTAAACCATGTTAACACACAAACACTGCACTCACAAAAGATAAATCCATCTCTACTTTCTAACTGGTTCTTTCATTAGCAGCAGTCATTGGATTAATACCTCATAGATTCAGAATAAAGTCGGAAAAATCTTCTCATCTTATCGCACTTTACATCATCATTATTCATTTACATGGGTTCTATCTGCTCAGCAGAGTCCTGCAGGAGTTCACACTTGAATAATTTGTGCTTTTGTTTTGATGGAATGCCACAACAACCTGCTCCATAATCCCTCTGCTGTTCAAATTATCATTTACGTCAAACTCCCAGAGCGCTTTATCAGCGGGCTGAAGTACCCGGAGCCACGGGGGGATGATGGCTAGTCTATTAACCTTTCAGTTATTCGCAGCCCTGTAAACAAACCTGAGGAATATTAATTAAAACAGACGACTAGAATTAATGTGGCTTTGATAATTAACCTCTCAAATATTCAGCTACACGGAGCTGGGCTCCAATCAGGAGCAGCAGACACAAAAAGTCCACAAAACTACACAAAGACCTTGTAATATTCCTCCATACTGCTCAATCTAAGTGTCCTGAAGGGATATAGTCCAGGGTTTACTATTGAACTATTCCTTTAACTGTGAGTTTGTGTGGGGTTGTTTATGTGGTCCTTCAATAGACTGGTGACCTATCCAAGGTGAAGTCCGTCCTAATCCTGTGTCAATTGAGATTAAGATTGAATAAACAGTATAGACAATGAGTGGATTTTCTACTAAAGGACAATTAAAAACAAATAATATATAGATGAGCTGACAGACAAATGAATATAGTCATTCTTATTATTATAGAAGTCACTGCAGGTTGTGGAAGAAATAATGCAGCTTTGCCGAGTTTTACATCTTGTAATCAGCAACATTATTAGGAGTAATGTAATAACAGTCCTGTCTGAGTGACTGTAATGGATTATAGATATATTATAAATCTGTATTTAAGCGTATGTGACAAGTTGTCAAATCGAATTTCAGTGACGGGAATAAAGTCAAACATTTCAATTTTGCAAATAACTGGTCATGTGTTTTCCTTTCAGTTTTTTTAATTTATTTTTTTATACATATCTCTTATTTTTCTTGTAATTTATTGTAGTACCAAGTTCATGCAGGCTGTATCAAACTGAGCACCTGACTCACCTGTGTGTCATCACCCTTCATCCCAAATCCGGCTCTTCACCCACTCGCTGCAGGATTATAGCGTTTATCCTCATGGAAACACTCCAGGCTACTGCTAAGTGTTTTGCTTGCTCCGCTCTTGAACGCTCCTTTATATCAGTTTTATTCTGTGCCACAGCTCTGCCCGCACAAGTGTAATCACCCACACCCCACTGGACCTGCAGGCTTCCTCTGCTCCCCTGGATACTGCTGTGTTATTATCCACCACACCACTTACCCACCCTACACTCGCCATCCATTCTCCATCCATATTACCTCATTCCCCCAGAGCCCTCTCCTTCACCAAAGATGCAAGGTCCAGATTACAGTTAGGAAGCACAGCAGTGGAGGATGACAGTATTGCAGGCTACAGTTCACAGTTCTTATGTGTGCATGAATCGGTGTGTTATGTATAGAACTGGGAGGGGGTGGGGGGTAGAAGGGGTGGGTTGTTCGTTCAGTAGTCTGATTGCTTGGGGGAAGATGCTCTGGGCCTGTCTCTACTGAGGCAGCGGGTGTTAAAGGGACAACAAGGAGTTTTGGAAAAGCAAAGTGTTTTCACACTACATTTATGAGCCTCCGCGCGCACCGTGAAATTCTTTGACCGGCGCAAGACAGACTCGTGTTTTCATTCATCAAGAATTAAAGTCAGAGATTCGAAGATGATCAGATACCATCGTAGTTCCGACCATAAACTGCGATTTGGCGGCATTACTCTCATGACTCGCCGGGCAGCGTCCGCAAAACCGAAAGTTAGGAAACGCTGGTCGGCTCGCCCAGCATTTCCGCCACCACTAATAATAACAAAATAACGACAGAGACAAAACAATATATTTATCGAAAATGGGCCCATTAACAAGTGTGGGTAACATAGATTCATCCACATTAATATGAGACTTTTTTATTGTCGCAGAATTTTTCGTTCTGCCGATGGAGAAACTCCTCGTTGTCCCTTTAAAGAGGAACTATGCAGGATTTAGCTCAACTCTGCTACATTTTTACCCTATTTAAACAGCTTTTGTGTAATTGTGATGGTTAAATCAATGACTTGTAACTTGTTCCAGGGAGAATGGAGGCTCTCTGCCTTCCACCTAACGTCTCTTGGCTGAAAACCAACCTTGTAAGATCAGAGCCTCCGACCTGGTGTCCTAGCTCTCGTCTCTGTGCCACTGCCACACAAACGCGCCCTGTAACCCGTAATCTCTTGTTTGTGACAGATAAGACTACACAAATCGTAACATCGCAAATGATAAATAAAGTTATCCACCGCTCCATGGATTGATTTCTCGCCGGCTTTGTTGAGAACAAATGCACATGGCCAAGAGGAGGGTTAGTAACACAGAGGAAAAGACCAGACTCCCCTATAAAGACTGTGGCAATCTGTGGAAGGTTGGTTCCAATTACTCTCGGATTTTACCACTTTCTGAAGATCATGCAGCTGGAAAACCACACCAGCAGGCTGTATGACAGGACACTGCAAGGTTGAATGGTGGGTCCAGGGTCCAGGTGGGTGGAGCTTTGAGTCTGGCTGAAAATTGTGACTTCTTTGTTGTGACATCACAATGTTACAGAAGTCCTGACGGCTCAGTTTCTGAGGTGGACAGTCGAGGCTTTGGTACTTCCACAGTGTTACTGTAAGAACCTATAGCTACGGTGGCCCTGAGGTGCAAATCACAACAGCAAATCAGAAAACACAACGGCAAAAGAGAAAACACAACAACAAATTACTAAACACAACAACAGAAAACAACGGCAAATCAGCAAATCCTCTTTTGCTGTTGTGTTTTCTCTTTTGTCATTGTGTTTTTTATCATTCTGTTTTCTGTTTTGTTGATGTGTTTAGTGATTTGTCGTTGTGCTTTATCTTTTGCCGTTGTGTTTTCTCTTTTGCCGTTGTGTTTTCTCTTTTGTTGTTGTGTATCTTTAAACGTCATAGAGGTAGTTTCTCAAAGGATATGACACATAAAAATACAGCAGAATTCCCTACAGCTCCTCGGTTCTTCAGCATGGCTGTGCGCTGTCCCTGTGTTACCGTGATAAGCTGCTCTCCTTTTGCTCACCTCACCCATCAGTGCACAACTATTGACAGCTATTGATGCGCTATTATTGTGCCACTGCAAAATCCAAAAGTGGATGTAAAATATTGATCACATTTAGAAGACGGATCAAAGGAAACAGCGGCT
Organism: Trachurus japonicus; assembly: GCF_045865225.1. NCBI lineage: Eukaryota > Metazoa > Chordata > Actinopteri > Carangiformes > Carangidae > Trachurus > Trachurus japonicus. The sequence continues at coordinate 97,662 of NW_028220285.1, read as the reverse complement.
GGTAATCTGGTGGGTTTGTGGCGGTGGTCATTCATGTGGTACAAACCAACCATTAGTCCAGAATCAGCAGCTACAGTAATGTCTGCAGGCATTCACAAAGCCACTTAATGCAGGGTTAACTGAAGAGCTGCAGCATTGTGTGTGTAACCCCAGGCATTAGCAGAGTCTTATCATCGCTGGAGCTTGTGATAGAAGAGCCTGTTGAAACACTCGAAGCCTGTGAAGTAATCCTCTGCTTGTCTTGAAGCCCAAGGCTTCGTTTCACTTCCCTCCTGGGATAAACTCAGTCATGTGCATAAAAGGAATCAACCAGACCTCCGCTTGTTGGATGGACTGCATTGGTCGTCTGGCCTCATTGGCTTATTGAGCACCTCGCTGATCATTATCAAGACTTATGGAGGCTCCATATGTCCAGCAGGTACCACTGAATCACCCTGGATACTGCCAGAGGAGCTTGGTGAAAGGTCATTGGGTCACATCTTCACTGTAATGGACCAATATCAGGGAGGAGAGCCTACGTCACCAACTGGAAATCCTGGTCAAGGATGCAGAGCTGTGGGTCTGAACTCTGTTTTATTCTTATGGGACAGTTTCCAATGAAAAGGAGAGAGAGAGATGGATGTTATGGTGGAGTGGAGCAACCAATCAGAGCTCTGTTGGTCTGACTCATTGATACAAATAGGCCTTTACATTGTTAACAACCAGCTTTACGCTTACTTCAGTGGACACTAGCTGGTGATAATGAGACTGACTTCAGACTCTCTGTTCTCCTGTGATTGTGCCTGTGATGGTTCCCTGGTTCTAAATGCTCTGATTAATAACAGACAGTGTTGGGAAAGTTCACTTTCTACATGAACTAGTTCAAAGTTCAGTTCACAAATTTTTAACCCTTACATACTGTTCAAATTTGATACCTTCACAGTATGGTTCGGGTCAATTTTGACCCGGACCAAGAATTCCCTCATAGTAAGTGTCTATATTGAATTTTAAACTACAGATCTATTTAGAATGTTTAAATAACCTATGACACATAAATTAATGTATGATTAAGTGTTAAAAAAAAATTCAGAGAGCAGGGAGAGTGCATTTTTTAAGTTTTACAACACTCGTTTTTGGATAAAAACTTCTACTATTACACAGTATTACATCCTGTTCTACATAAGACAAAAACACATAAAAGCCACAATGATTTAAATATATTTCATTGAATTTTAAAATGGCATGAACATTGTGGAACTGTTGGAATTCATAATATGACCATGTTTAACCACTGCAACCATTACGTGCTATATGTTATAAGCTATATGCTATATCATAAGAAATCATAATTATCAATATTAATTCAACATTTACCACTTAGAACACAAAAACATTAAATAATAAAATGCTTATTATAAAAAAAAATGCACTCTCCCTGCTTTATATATAATATGGTTTTCTTTGGCATTGTCTTCCTGCTCTGGCACATCCTCCACCAAATCACTATCAACCTCCTCCTTTTGGAAGATCAGATAAAGGGCCTGCTGCCATGATGTCAGTCACTGAAATGGCAGCTCAGGAACCTCTATGTCATGACCCCCCACCACCACCCTTCCAACGCAAATTGATTCAAATTTGTTACTTTATAGATTATTTTATTACATTGCAGGTGCAGGTGCTTGCAGGTGCAGATCTCGTGTCTGTGTCAAGGCACCCCTTGACCTCAGATGACCTCTGTTCCATTTGTGCACCATACTGTATGATCACTACTATGCTGTTTTACTATTTCACTGTTTCGAGGTTCCCCCATGCCCCCTCAAAGACCAGCAGGTGTCTGTCTCTGTGGGAACCTGGGCAAATGTGGTGGGAACACAGGCAGTTCTCGTGACAGTGTCAAAGTCCCCCTTGAACTCTGTTTCTGTCACCACTGTCCCATAAATTATACACACAAACATGGACTGTACAGTTCCACAGTTTCAAGATTCCCTAAAACCACAATTTTCCTTGATTTGACCCACACTGGTGGATCTAACATCCATCTAAACAGATACGGGTCAAATTTGACCCGAAACAGCCTCAGTGTTTAAAAATGTGTAGCACCTGTTCAAAAGTATACAATTTAAAAATATTTTCATTTTTGTGTATTTTGGATCACTTTAGGAAAAGTCATAAAATTTCAGCCTAAAAGAATGATGTTTAGGGTATTTTTTCTGCTGTCAAATGTCAAAACGGGTCAAATTTGACCCAAACAGTATGTAAGGGTTAAAATTAACTAGTTCAGTTCATAGTTCATAATTCAAAATTTTGAACTAAGTTTACGGTTCCAAAAATTAACTAGTCCATAGTTACTTTACATACTTTTTTTTCAGTATGTTGCTGCATGCTATTAATTTAAATATATATATATATTGCCATATTTAGCTCAGCAGTCCCATTTATCACATAGGGGAGAGTGGGGTAAGTTGAGCCACTTTTTGTATTCAGGATCACTACATCAAGACAATTATAGTTTTGTTGCTAACTAACACATCTGCATATATTTCAGGATGTTTTGCATCCCTACAAATTAACAGAATGAGTGTAAATATAACTGTTCTTAAAATATAGCATGTTCAAAAAAAGTGGTCTTGTGACTCAACTTACCCCATGAATGTAAGTTTTGCAATTACATCGCATCTTGGGAAGAATCCCAGAGATTTTTCTTTGAAAGTAAAGTTTGGCACATTATAAACAACTTTTCCTGTTTATAGGAACATACTTACTGTAATCACAAAAATACAGAATCTTGATTTAATCATTTGGACATATACAGCCAAAATACAAGTGTATAGAATAGGTGGCTCAACTTACCCCTGGCCAAATGGATCAACTTACCCCACAGCTACCTTAGCTTGGGTTTATTGCCCTCACAGCTAAAATGGTGCAGTTTCATGCTAGGTTTACTACCTCATGTTGTAGCTCATACATACCACAACCCATGTATAAAACAAATTTGCAATCATCTCTTTTGGTCTAAACACAATTCTCATGAAACTCATGATCGACAAAATTCACTCTTGAGAGTGAAAAATGATTTTTTGGTCATAAATGTTAAACCACTTTAGTCACGTGGTTCTAATCTTCACAGACTCCATGAAATGATACCTGCCTCCCAAATATTTGCTCACATGCTAACTTTTTCCTATAGTTTCCTAGAAACAAGGGGTGGGTCAACTTACCCACTGGCTCATCTTACCCCACTCTCCCCTACATGATTCACAGCACAATCACAATACAAACATCAATTGCAGAATAAAATAGGCATATTTGTGGGAAAGATATATTATATTTGAGTTCCATAAAAGCTTTTTATTTTATTTTATTCCTAATTGTACTTGAACTAGTGGTCAGGAACATCCTCTCCCCCAACACAAAAATGGTCTGGCCACTGATACAACTTTTGACTTAGACTTTCAGAGTTGAGTCAAAACGTCCAGTCAGTTGCCTTGTAATGTTACCTAACTGGCCAGCTCTGATTTTAACCTCCATTAGCTTGTATAAAGACCTGATACAACGTGTTCTCTGACAGAAACAGGTTAGTTTGGTAGCTTCATCAGAGAGGAGAGAGGTCCAGCTGCTGTCTGTACAGTAGGTGCAGCAGAGCAGGAGAGCCAGCTCAGGTGTGTGTGTTTTCACACAGGCAGGGTCGGCCCAGCTGAGCTTTGGGCCAGAGTGTGAACACAACAGTCGCACTCGTGAACCATACTAGTTGAAAAATAAAACTCAATTATCTCGTCCCAGGCCCAGGCAAGACTGTCAGATGGCCTGCATGGAATTAATTTTAACCAATCTCTTCTGTTCAAGAGGATCTGGCTGCATTAGGTTAAAAGATTGAAACTGACATTAACAACAACAATTTTTCTTTTTTTAATTCAGTTTTTTTCCATCTTTCTGAATAGAATAGAATTCCCTTATTGTCATCGCACACAGTTCAATGAAATTTTAAAGGACTTCTGAGACAGTGCAACATTTAAAATATTACACATAAAAAAACAAAAAACAAGTTAAACAACATGAATCTCAACAAATGAAGTGAGAACAAATTAATGCATGTATTATGTATTATGAGTTTGCATTTAGAGTTCTGATGGCCCAGGGGAAGAAAATGTTTCTGTCTATTTGTTTTGCTTTTTAAGCCCCTGTAGTGAACAAAAGTCTGCAGTCACATTGGCCCTATGTGGAATGAGTTGAGTTACCCATGACTACATACGTGTAGGGACTACAGATGGAAATTAGCTGGGAGCTAAATCTGGTGCAACCATCTTTTCATTTTTTCCTTTAAATGATTAATGTAATTGCACATTGTCCCTTATTAAACTAATAAACTAAACTAATTCTCTTCAAGCATTTGCTGCTGTAAATTGTTAGAATACATTTCTAAGGAACTAAGTGTTGGTGATGCCGATCAGTGTATAGGTGTGTTGGCCTGATTATATCACAGTAATCTCACTATTAATCATTCAAAGTTTGACATGTGAATCATCTAATTTGTCCCACTCTGTTGTATTTGCATGGTTCATAGTTGACACAGGTACTAAATGACAAACCCAATTAACTTCCATTTTTGTAAGTCTGAAGTAAATCAGAGCATTAAGATGAGATAAATGAAAGTTGTATTTTTGTAGCTGCAGGTCATTACAGGACAGATCCTCAGCAGAATGATTCAGACTTTTCCTCGAGTACATTTTGAATTTGATTTCCACCATGCAGCCCTGCAGATGGATAATAGTTCTCATCATAATCAGAATGATCATAATATCCCCACATAAGATCTTAAGATAGGTAATTAAGTGTCTCCCGTTTCCAGTGGTGACCACTAAACAGATGGTAATGATGATGCAGGGTGTGGACAGTCCTGCAGCTGCATGAAGATAATTAATGAGGATGAAGAAGTTACAGGCTCTGGTTGAGATTATGAGACTAAAATGATTCTACTGATTCGTTTTCTTCTCATTTGTTAAAATGCAGCGATTTCACTGATTTTATTTCTTTTCGCAAAATGAGTTTCTGAACGATCTGCTGTTTCCTTGTGTGTCACTGTCAGTTTTATAATCATACTGACTCATTGTGGATGATTTATGATGTGATTAAGTGGGAGCACATTTGGGAATCTCTCTGTGTGCCTCATTTCTAGTCAGTTCTGAGGAGTGTGCTGCTGTGGCCTGTGGTGTTCTGGTACCATTCACATACACATAAACAGCTGCTGTGAGGCTGTTTGGTTGAACATAAAACATCTTTGACCTCAGAGTCCTAACATTATATAAGGACAGATTGATGCTTTTTTGTGATTTACACATTTAACTAAAATGTGTATACCATATTTTGTACAGTGTTCATTTGCACTAATGATGTCATTTCCCCCGTGTTGGTATTGTTACAGTCTCATCATAATATCACAGGTTAAGTTTTGCAGCACTGTTTGTTCATGTCATCATCGTTTATTGCTTCATGTGCACAGTTTGTCTTACACTGGTTCTGTGTTCTTTGTGTTTTGGTCTATAAACAGGGTTAGGGTTAGCCGGCCGGTTCAAAATTGGGTTCAGGAACTGGGACCAGCATGGAGCCCTGCTGGTGTGAAAGCCCTAACAGAGAACTCAGAAGTAGTGGAATCAAAATAGGTTAAAGGAATAGTTCACTCAAAATTGAAATTTCACTCATTATCTACTCACCCTCATGTCGACTAAGGGCTGGGAGAAGTTTCAGAGTTATCCGTGGCTTCTCTGAGTTACAGGGGGTCTCGGTGTAGCAGTGCATGTCCATATAACGGTTGCAAATGGATACCAACTGTCTTCGTAACAAAAAGACACATCAAAAAACATCCAAATACCTCCATGCTGCTCGTATGTAATGTCCAGAGGTGGGTAGAGTGGCCAAAAATTGTACTCAAGTAAGAGTATAGTTACTTTAGAATAATGGGCCTCATTCACCAATATCTTCTTAAGAACCTTCTTAGATTCTTTCTTAAGTTGTTCTTAAGAAGTTCCTTAAGAAAACCCTACGTCAGATTCATCAACGCGTTCGTAAGCCTCAGAATTGTTCGCAGCTGTGTTCTTATGCCATCTCCTCTTAAGTTGAGGGCGTGTGCCAGGTGAGTCTAATTAACATAGGATTAGCATAGGTAACGGCCCCATCAATGCCCGTAAAAGGGCATGAGACTGCAGGGCCGTGTGCAAACAGAACCCACTGGCACTGAGCAGAGAAGGTGAAGTGAGAAAGAAAGTTGAAATGCTCAAATGAAAATCTGGGAGGAAGCACCAGACTCCAAACGTAAAAAGAACTTAAGTAGTGAAGTGGCGCTACTGCGGCAGGAATGAGACAAAGAAACAAACAAAAGGCTTATTTAGTTTATATTTTTATATTTATATTTAGGCTATATTTAGTAGCGTCAGCAGTGGATGCAGCTCTTAGGTTGTTATCAGAGAGACCACACTCTCACGTGTGCCATCATAAATATCATCATATTATCACCTATGAAAAAAAAAACAGTTGTGTGTAGTGTGCACTGTTGCAGCCCGCAATTAGGAAAAAAAAATCATATCGGCAGCTGTATGCCCCCCCCCTCCCCCCCCCAAAAAAGAGAAAAAAAACAACTGATATGAATTAAGTGTCTATAATGTTTTTTAAGAGACTGCAATGATTTGTCAATTATTATTATTAATATATATGATTATTAAAAACATCATAAAAGATAAGAAAATAATTCTTATTCAAATCATATAATATCATACAACTGCAGAACAAAAGAAAACGCTATAATCGGTTATTTTTGCAGAAGTCTCAGCACTTAAAAGTGCGTAAGTATACTCCTGACTGTTCGTAGATTTTGTTCTTAGTTAAGAACAAATTCTGGATAAGAAAACATTCATGAATGCCACAATCTTCGTAAAAACTTCGTAAGTAGGATTTAAGAACAAATTTGTTCTTAAGAACGGTTTGTGAATGAGGCCCATTACTCAAGTAAAAGTAAAAAGTAGCCATTCAAACATTTACTTGAGTAAGAGTAGAAAGTACTTGGTGAAAAAGCTACTCAAGTACTGAGTAACCTCTGATTTGTTCGTTTAATGATCAGCGTGTAAATGTAGGCCTAATCAAATACACAGAAATATAATAGCAATGAAAAAATCCAGATATTGCCAAAGAACAACATTTAACAACTAAGACAAAAGCCTAAATGACATTTTTTACAAAGTAACATATTAATGAAGACAAATTCAGCCCCAATAACTTACATATGAAAGGTCTATGAACTGTCCATAAGCTCTTTGTGTGGGTGTGGTGTCTGTGTGTCTGTGACTGTGTGTGTGTGTGTGTGTGTGTGTGTGTGTGTGTGTGTGTGGGGGGGGGGTCCTATGATTGGTTTCTAGTGAAACCAAAGTCACATGACCACACCCCCGAAACTGGAGGGGCGGTCATGTGACTAGGAGTCACATGTCTCTGGGGTGTGTATGGGGTTTAAACTTCCTAGGGAGGAAGAAGAATAAGCTGACCTGGATGACTGAGAACCTTCACGGACATTATCCACTATTATCCACGACATACCAGGGCTGACGTCATCCTAATCATTTACTAGCCGCAGTTTCTCAAATTTGAGGCGGAGTGGCCGTCCTGTTTACCTTGGAGATTTTGTGTGCAGTCGTGTGACTGCCTGGGTCTGTCTGATTGGTTAAAAGAAGGCAAACGTCGCGAGTGGCTACATCTGATTGGTGAAACGCAGTCATGTAACAGAGGCTCAGCAGCAGAGCGATAGATATGCTCAGCAGTATCTCCATTAAAGCATAAACAAACAAATCGCACATTGGATCAATAAGAAAAAGTAGCGACCGGAATGAAGCTCAATGTAACGGAGTAAAAGTACCGCTTCTTCTGAAGAAATATACTCAAATAAAAGTATTGAAACTACTCTTAGAAGTACAATTTATCCAAAAAGTTACTTAAGTAAATGTAACGGAATAAATGTAGCGCGTTACTACAGACCTCTGGTAATGTCCGTCTTGTATTGAAGCCCCGAAATGCGAAATTGTTCCGAAAAAAATTGAATAAGTCTATATTTCAAGCTTGTTTGTAACGGAAGCTAATATAGACTTATTTAATTTTTTTCGGAACAATTTCGCATTTCGGGGCTTCAATACAAGACGGACATTACATACGAGCACTAGGGATGTATTTGGATGTTTTTTGGTGTGTCTTTTTTGTTACGAAGACAGTTGGTATCCATTTGCAACCGTTATATTGACATGCACTGCTACACCGAGACCCCCTGTAACTCAGAGAAGCCACGAATAACTCTGAAACTTCTCACAGCCCTTAGTCGACATGAGGGTGAATAGATAATGAGTGCAATTTGAATTTTGGGTGAACTACTCTTTTAAACAGGTAAGGCAGGTCAGTGGGGTTTCACAGGTGTTAAAGGGATAGTTCAACATTTTGCCAAATTGGCCCATTGCCATAATCGTTATAGTCATAGCAGTAGATTTGTTACCTTTAATTGTCGGTGCAAGATATTTTTAGAACAGCGGAGCAGAGCCGTGAGCTGCTCAGAGCTACGCTACGGAGGCTAATGGGATTTCTTGGTTTCCCTCATCAAACTCATCAAATACACAATCCAACAACTCCAAAACGCTCTGGTGGACAAGTTGTGACATACATATTAACCACACTATGAGATAATAACGGAACGTTACAGTACAAGACAGATTTGTTTTCGAGGTAAATGCAGAGACTGCTTGCCGGAAAACTGATGGGAATGCACGTCAGCGGTTTTGTATGAATTTACCTCTAAAACAGACACCAGTATGTTAGCTGCAATCTAAACTTTACTCCTGCCCTACAAGTCTATGCCCACACTACTAAAGTGTAATTTACATTTACAACCAATACTGTATCTTTTGCTGTGTTTTTGCCTCCTATCCACACTACGGCTGAGAACCCACACAGACAGTAACATAACAGCATTAATGGCATAGTTAAAGAATGTTCCTAATGGTGGGCGTTTCTGCAGCACCACAACTTCCCACAGTTGTGATCCATCAATCAAACTTGATGAGTGAAAACCTTCCACTCTATCCACCACACTGCAGTCCAAGCTCCAGTTTCTCCACGGTCTATTCTTTACTTTGTGCTTGTGAAAACCGAATTTGGGCCGTAACACAGTGGGCGAGCGTCTCTCCGAGCTCAGAGACGAGCTCCTTGGCAGCTTCATATTGAAGGATGACAGCAGCACAGAGACAGAGAGGGAAAGTATTACATGACCGACAAACTTCATATCATCACCAAATTACAATCATGTTGTACAGTATGGCTAAAGCTGTCAATCATTTTCTGTGATTGATTTTTCAGTGGCAGTTTGTGGAAACTCCTCCCTAGAAAATGTCATCCTGTTGATTCAACATCATATGATTTCAAGTTAAAGTACCTCGCAGTGTGTTTTGAGAAATGCTGGCTTATGTGTTGGTTTTTGTCGTTTAATTAAACAATTTAGTGAATCAATCAGTCGGAACAGTTGTGTTATTCCTAGTTTGGGTATTATCAGTGGCGGCTGGTGGTGAAATTAGTTGGCTGGGCTAACACAGTAGTAGTAGCTAAAAGTTAGGCTACATCCCATCTGACTGGCACAAAAGTAGGCTATAGCAACTAACTAGGCCTACACACTGCATTATGTAGAAGGGTCTAGTCCAAAAAAAAGAAGAGAATATTTTTTCTCATCTTTTGTTGTGTAATGCAGGGAGGGCTTAGCCCCACTAGCCCATGGATACATACCAGCCGTCACTGGGTATTATCCAATTTAGATTATTTTCACTGTTTTGTTTTTGAACACTGAAAAGAATCAACTGAACACCCCAGACAGTTGTAGCATTAATAAAAATGTAAACAGACTTATATAAAGATTCACCCCCATACATTTGTCAGAGGTCCAAAACAAGCCAGATGGGGTTTTGAGAACCAAGCCAATGTTCAAGGTGATACAATGGCAGCAGCAGGTTTTGGCTGCACCATGGACCAAGTCTTCAAAAAGGTTAAGAAGAAAAAAAAAGTACAGGACCAAAAGAAGGACTTTGGATGAAACAGCAATGGTTTGCAATGGAAAACTCCACATTTCAGTGTCCTGGGCTCTGTTCTCAGTGACAGACCTGAATGCCAGCTGACCACTGTGATGCTCAAGGCCATGATGGACGACATGCTGCTGCAAATGATCACTAAAGTTTAATTTTTCAAACCACTTGCTTTGTTGCCAGCCAGCTCAGCAAACTTCCATTTCTCAAAAAGTGCAACAATCGCAAAATAGATACTGAATGAAAAGACTGAAGACTGGTGGCTAGTTAGCAACAACCTATGTAGAAAGCGGCACTTACACAAGTCCTGAACACAGTTAAATACAGTACTCAGACCTGCCCCAAAAAGATGGTTAATTAGTTAGTTAGTTGGTTGCTTGCTTGCTTTCATAGAAAGACACACACCCGTTGTTTGTGTCGTGACTTGGCAGATATACTCAAATGACACATGGAAATTTTGCAAATATTGTTCAGTGCTGAACTCCAGAACAATTGTGACCCACCTGTTGTGAGATTGTGGGTGTTACCATACCTCCTACTTGCCATCAGCCATGAGACCATCTGCATAGATAAGAACCAGAAATCATTAAAATCATAGGATAGGATGTGATGGGATGAACTTTATAGTCCCAGTGGGAAATTTGCCTTGGACTTGAAAGTGTCTGCATTATAAACAGTAGTAAAAGACAACAACATACAACCAGACATAATTAAATACAGAAATAGAACAAGTGACATCATCTCTCTACTATGGCTGTCAAATTGTGGAAAAGCAAACCAGTTCTTAGACGGTTTGCAAGTAAAAGGGATAGTTCACCCAAAATTCAAATTTCACTCATTATCTACTCACCCTCATGTCGACTAAGGGCTGGGAGAAGTTTCAGAGTCCTCCGTGCCTTCTCTGAGTTACAGCGGGGCTCCGTGCAGCACTATATGTCCATATGACGGTTGCCAACGGAGCTCACTTTTCTTCGTCCAAAAAGACACACCAAAAAACATCCAAATACCTCCATAGTGCTTGTCTGTAATGTCCCTCTTGTATTGAAGCCCCAACATGAGAAATTGTTCCGAAAAAAAAAAAAAAGGTCTATATTTCAAGCTTGTTTGTAGCGGAAGCTCCCAGTGTCTCAGTTCACTGCTTTGCCTGTGTCTGTGCAAATCTCGCGCGATTTGCATTGACACCCAGTTCACGGCTCCGCAAAACGCGCAAGATTCCGGCAGAGCAACACTGGGAGCTTCTGCTACAAACAAGCTTGAAATATAGACTTTTTTTTTTTTTTTTTGAACAATTTCTCATGTTGGGGCTTCAATAAAAGAGGGACATTACAGACGAGCACTATGGAGGTATTTGGATGTTTTTTGGTGTGTCTTTTTGGACGAAGAAAAGTGAGCTCCGTTTGCAACCGTCATATGGCAGTGCAGTGCTGCACGGAGCCCCCCTGTAACTCAGAAGGCACGGAGGACTCTGAAACTTCTCCCAGCCCTTAGTCGACATGAGGGTGAGTAGATAATGAGTGAAATTTGAATTTTGGGTGAACTATCCCTTTAATAATGAACCAGCTCCAGTACCAGCCCAGAACTAGCACTAGGTTCATCTTGGTGGAAATGCGCTATCTGGGGACCTGCTCACTGTTGGAGCCACACTCTAGTGGTCATTAGAGGAACTGTCATTTCTGGTTCTTCAGTGTTGGCTTCATTGTTCAGACTTCATGCTTGGCTGTAACTTACTAACTGTAAAAACCAAAAGACATGCTTTGCGCGCACGAGTCACTTCAGCAAGAATCACTTTTCAATCTTGACACCAGTGATACATGAATAGGTGCTGCGACCTCTCACAAAATGAACTAATCCTGAGTATTGATCAGCAATAGCGCTAATAAAAACTAAATCCAGATCAGCAATATGACATTTTTGTGCAATACAAAGGCTATACTGGTTGAGTCATTATATGTCAGCAAGTGTGCATGTGCTGCTTTAATGTTGTTTTCTGTGGGGTTCAAATCACATGTCTCCATGGGGACAATAAGGTGTATTGAATTTAATTGGATTGATGTTCATGGCAGGGAATCTGTAGATACAAAATAACACAGGAATCATACAACATACAATGATCATCAGAACATGCCAATGAAGCCTTCACTTTTTTATTCTCAGCATCCCGCTCTCAGTTCATCCACACTGTTTCAGTTCTGCTGGAATAACAGGGATGTGATGACCTTCCCATGTAGTCTCTGCTGTTGTCACTGGCATCAGTCCAGATGACTGTGGCGGAGTGGCCGTGGTCTTCATCAGCAGGCTGAGACTCACCCAGAGCAGTGGGCCGCCAGTTACTGAAGGCATCATCAAAACTTACAACAGTACCAAATCCCATGCTGCTCCTTCTCCCCAATGTGCTTTATTTATTGATATCATATGTACCAAGCTACAATGTGTTATTTTATTTATTTTTTAGAATATTATTAGGAAGCACAGTGTGAAAATATAACTGTGTTGAATCCCAGCAGCAGCCACAGAGCTGGTGCCTGTATCACTAGTGGGACTACAGTAAGTGCTTATTTATAAGCTCTTCTATACAGCTGGTCCTCATTTCCAGAGGATGGTCTGAATATAGAGTGGTTTCAGAAATCATTCAGGCCCAATAGCTCTTTACCCACTTCATGCTCTTGTAGATTTAATTCTAAATGTATTAAAATGGCAGTTTTTTGCCCATCAGCTACACTCAATAATACACATTATCGAACAGTTAGTTCCAGCCGAGATGATGAGTCATTTAAAGATTGCTGATGAAGCTGATAGGAAAGCAATGGGACTTTTAACTATATGTATCACTTGTAGAGGGTGAAGGGAAGGACATAATATTGAATATTTCAACACACACTTGAGGTAACATGTAGACAAATTGGCAGCTAGTGAGCAGGTCATTGCTAAGTAACTGTCCAGTCCCAGCCCAGTTGTGAAACTAATAACTTTTTAAATAAACAAATAAATCATAATCTGTTGTTGTTTAACTGATGTGGTTTTAACTAGATGTTTTTACTAAAATGTTGGCACAGCTGTGTGTTTGGTACAAGGCTGCAGGCCACACATCTATGACTGAACCACAGCTGTGCTCTTACTCAGCAACATCACTCCCTGTTGTGTGATATTACTTCAGTGACAAACTGTAAACATGTTTCAGGAAGTTTGACTAATTTATAAAAAAAAAAAAACAACAACTCTGGATCTTTTCTTCAGTTCTGACCAGTTTTTCTTTTTTATCCATATGACACTGCCCCTCTAACCTTTGTCAGATGTCTTCTTACAGCAGCATGTAATATTGTGGTAACAGCAAGTCTATTATCTGCGTTTATGACAAAGGGTAATGGATGAGCAATATTTTCCTCTCTTGGGTACAGCGCATGGTCTTTCGGTGAATCCTCCATACAAAATCTGGCGATGGATGTCAAGTCGACGGATCCCATTCATTTTCTATGGAGAGTAGGCGATGTGGCCGTACGGTGCATGGTGGATACGGCACATCAAGTTGACGGACCAGTCGCCATATGTGAAAAGAGTGTGCCAGAGCTGAGGTCAAAACCCGGATGTTTAGCATCCCGCTGGTTCCCGTAAGAGAAAGTGAATGGGATTTTTGCATTGTGTTTTGGATTATGTCAGAAAATAAGATCTGTGGCTAACACAAGTTTATGATGCTTACAAGTTTTGTTCAGCGAGATAAACTTCACATATGAACACCTTTTATACCGTATTTGAAGCTTTAATGTGATCGCCAGAAGTAAAAAGCTAACGTACTGTTAGGCTACGGACTACTTCACGGTCACATGACTGATGTCACCACCACTAAGCTTTCCACTGATTTTGGCCGCTTCAACTTCAACTTCGACTTTATTGTCCCCAGAGGGAAATTTGCTTTGCAGGCAAAACATAGTAAGCACATTTACACAGAGTACATTCACACAAGTTTTGATACTACACTGAAAAAAAAGAAAGGAAAAATAGAGTGTGTCATAACTGTTAAATTAAGTTGAGTAATGGCTTGCGTTATAAATGAGTTTTTCAATCTGTTTAATTTAGCCTTTGGCAATCTGAATCTCCTGCCAGAGGGTAGGAGCTCAAACTCGGCATGGAGAGGATGATCAGGACACTGTATGATGTCCTGAGCCTGACTTAAACTCACAACAGTAAGCACGCTCACATTCACCCTGCTGCCGGTCGCTATATGAGCAGCGCCCTCTTTATTTGAAAAACATTGTATAATGGTGAAATCTGAGTGTTTTTACATTTTGAAGACCCATAACATAACATCACATACATAACACTCTGGCCTGTTCAGGGGAGATGGGTTCCAGGGATAGTCTTTACAAAGTAGTGAGCAGTGTTCAGTGTTCACCAGACACAGTTTGGAGTTCTGTCCATAGAGTTCATCAGACCAGAGAGTCTTGGTCCTCTTCTCTCAAGGTCTTTAAAAGGAGCTTGACTGTAAAAACTGACTAAATATTCTCAGACCTCTACACCTCACTGGTCTCTCCCAATGCGGAGCCAGAGTTTGCAGAATAGCTCACAGTTGTCTTCTCCTTTCCTGCTGGTGACAATAAAGCCTCTGCATGATGAGGATGTTAACTAGGCTCCATATTGGGCCTGATGGTGTTGATGCTGCTGGTAGCAATGTCATAACAGGAGAATTATTCATTGCTATGATACAAAGTTGTTCATTTATTTTTTACTATGCTAACCAGCCTTTTTAAATTTCACACATTTCACCAACCGAATCAGCTGTAGACAATGTAGCAAAAACACAAACTTTGGTTCAGACTTTCAGGTGTAAAAATGCCCATGGTCCTCCTAAACTTTGCCTGGTCACTTCTTCTTTTTTTTTCTTTATTAGGACATGAAAGATATAGAGAGAAGCAATGTTGTGTGGTGATGTAAAAAATAAGTAAATAAATAAATAAATAAATGGGTGGTTTATGCATTGCATTGTGGTTTATGCATTGCTCAACTACTTCAGTTCAACACAGGAGGACTCCAGTCAAGTTGTGCACTCATCTCCAGGATAATGAATGTCCAAACGAAACACTTTACAATTGCTAGTGAGGATGTACATAAGCTTCTACAGGATATTGACATCAATAAGTCACCAGGGCCAGATGGGATACATCCTAGGATTCTAAAGGAGTTGGCGAGTGTAATTGCTGAACCCATAACAATGTTATTTAATAGATCATTAGAAGAGTCAACTTTACCTTGTGAATGGAAAGAGGCCCAAATTAGTGCTATTTTCAAGAAAGGAGACAAATCAAGGGCAGAAAACTATAGACCAGTTAGTCTGACATCGGTAATTTGTAAGATAATGGAGAAATTAGTTAGAAATTATGTTGTAGATCACATGAAGACCAACAGGCTTTTTAGTAAGAAGCAGTACAGATTTATATCCGGAAGATCAACAACACTTCTTACGGTATTGGATAAATGGACAGCAGCTTTGGATAAGGGGCGGGCAGTTGACTGTATATATATGGACTTTCAAAAAGCCTTTGATAAAGTCCCACATAAAAAGATGACTTAAAAAGATAAGATCTTACGGTTTAGATGAGAGAGTTATAAAAAGGATAGAGGACTTTTTGTATAATAGGACACAGCAGGTGAGGGTAAATGGAGTTATAGTTGGAAACCTGTGGTATCAGGAGTCCCACAGGGCTCAGTACTGGGACCTGTTGTTTTTGTCCTGTATATAAATGATTTACCAAGTGTGATACAATCTGATTCTGATTTATACCTTTTTGCGGACGATACTAAAATATTTCGAACAATTACAGGGGACACAGACATAGCCCAACTTGAAGCAGATCTTAAGTGCCAGACCTTTTATAAAATGGTCAGTGCCATGTGCCAGCGTTTTGGGGCATTTTGAGTAATATGTCAAGACCCAGAGAATATTTTGTATTATGACTCTGAAAACACCAAACAGCTCAAAGGAAAGAGGAGACTCTCTATATAACTAGGGAAAAAAACATTTGTTTGTACCTTGTTCCATTCTTGATTTATCTTAAGTTGAATAGAGCCTGGTTGCACCAAAAAGACCACTTTTTTTCTAGAAAGCTGAGAAAAATGCATTTTTGTGAAAGAGAGTCTCTCAAGAAAAATAGTGATTTATCCGTTTTAATTTTGGCTTCAAAAACATGTAAGACATCTGAAAATTTCATTTTACATGTTTTTTCATTGACCCCCCCCCAAAAAAAGACAAAACAAAACAACAACAACAACAACAACTAAAATACAACAAGTACGAGCAGTTGCTGCCCCCTCAGCCTCTCCTACGCCCCCCTCCCCCTCCCCCTCCATCCCCTCCCCTCTCCTCTCCTACTTCTCCTCCTGCTTCATCCCCTCGTCTCTGCAGTAGGGAGGGAGACGTCGTGGCGTCTTCAGCCCTTTGCTGGACGCGGCCGCGGCAGCGACTCACCGCGCTGATCTCTCGGTTCGTTGTCACGTTGGTTAGACAGCAACTGGTGAAACTGACTCCGCGATCCGCTTTCTGGTGCTGATCATCTAGATCAGTTTACCTTTCCTGCCTCCTCTGATCACTTCATGCTGGAGCTATGCTAATAGCATCCGTAGCTAAGCTTTCCTCCAGCTCCACGTTACACTTGTTCCAGGCTCTGCCCGTCGTTTTTCTCTAGAAATAGAAACTTTTTCCAACTATTTTATCTCTGTACCGATCGCGCTCGTCTTCTCCTTCTTCTTCACTTCTTGCTCTGATCTGCAGTCTCATTTGTTCTACACATCCCAGAAGCCCCAAAATTACTGACAGTGTGCGCGAGAGCGTCCCCATTTACCAGCCGCAGAAAAGTGCATTTGACGTCTATGGACGTCAATGGCACTCAAGCGTTGGATTTTGATTGACGTCCATAGACGTCAATGGCACTCAATGAGTTAATAGGCTTTTGCTTCTCCCGCTTTCCCTTTCGGCCATGTGTATTGTATTATTTGAACTGAGATGAAGTGTGATGATGATGATTTAAATTGACATGCCCTAAATAAACTGATTGATTGATTGATTGATTGATTGATTGATTGATTGATTGATTGATTGATTGATTGATTGATTGATTGATTGATTGAGTAACTGGTGTGATACCTGGTTAGTGAAATTAAATCCAGAGAAATGTAACCTATCTGCAACTTGGTGGAGGGCATAACAACTGGGTAAATTACCGGATTGGAGATGTGCTTGTCCACAAAGTTGAGGAGGAAAAAGATATAGGTGTGGTGGTTGATGGCTCATTAGAATTTCAAAAACACATTTGTGATAAAATAAAAATAGCGAACTCAAGGGTAGCCATAATAAAACGGACCTTCACAAACTTAAAGCAGAAGTAAGCGATCCGGTCGTTTTGGCTAATGCTGCGTTCCAGGCAGGCTTTTGAAACCGTAAAGTACAGCTTCAAGTCACAACTTACGATTTTGTAGCGTTCCAGGCAACCCACTCGTGTTTTTCCGACCTGTTTTACCTGTGAAAGTCACTATAACGGCCACTCGTAACTTCCGACCCGTGAACTCGTACCAGATCGAACTGGTACGACTTCACAGGTCGGAAAAACACGAGTTACGGGCTGCCTTGAACGCACCATAACAGTCCTCGTCCCTACTTCACCACATTCACGCGCATCCCTTGGCTGCACACACAGCCCTGCATGCCGTTCTCTCTCCTCATTGGATAAAAACTGTAGGATACGAGAAAAGTTTTCTCCTCGGCTCAGAGCAGAGCAGAGTGACTGACAGACCCGTGTAAGTGATTGCTGTCGGAAGATAGAACTATTTAAGACTTATATTAACACAAATATATCGCTTACTTCTGCTTTAAGTAAGGAATTGTTTTACCATTGTATAAAGCTCTGGTGAGATCTCATCTTGAATTTGCTAGCTCTGTCTGGTGTCCCTATAAAGTAAAATATATTGAAAAAATTGAAGCAGTTCAGAGACGAGTAACCAAATTAATTCCAGGTCTGAATGTGATGTCATATGAAGAAAGATTAAGGCACTTAAAACTGCCAACTCTTGTCTATAGGAGGTATAGAGGTGACATGATTGAGGTGTATAAACTTGTACATAAAATATATGACCCCACAGTGGAGCCGGTTGTTAGTTTCTGGAATAATAGTTATGAGATAAGAGGGAATTCCTTAAAACTCCTACCAAAAAGGTGTCGTTGTGATAAAAGAAAATATTTTTTTGCACTCAGAGCTGTAAGAGTATGGAACGAGCTTCCTGAGGATGTAGTACAGGCTCCGTCAGTGAACTCTTTTAAAATGAGACTTGATCAATGTTGGTCAAACAAGGACTTTTTATATAATTACAGGGCAAGGGTATGAATTATTTTGTTTTGTGTTTGTTTCTTTCTCTTTCTTGTTTTTGTTTTTGTTTTGTAGTTTTTTTTTTTTTTAGATTTTTGGGGATTATTTTGTTATGTATTTTAGTGATTATGTATGGGTTGGTATATTTGTGTTTAATTTTTGTATGTTGTTATTTATTTGAGTCTGATGTAAAGGATTTATATCCTGTATATATGAGCGAAAAAATTGGATTCAGGTCACTTGTAACTGCAGTGTGAACGTAGCCATAAAGAAGCAATGTTGTGGACGAAGGAGAAACTAACCAGTGTTAATATGGAGTTCATAATAAAGTGCTGAGTGTGTGTGGGTGGAATAATGTGTGTTTGAGTGCAGGTATTTATACAGCACACGAGCATAGATGTGACAAGTGAATCAGGTTCAGTGTTCACACCACCATCTGATCCTGGATGACAGGGACCAGGCCCCGCTGTATTTCAGCCGGGGCTCAAGTCCCTGTTCTAGTGCTGGTGAAGGCCCAGGGTCACTCCTGAGAGGCCACGTGATGAAACATCAAATGGCCTTCAACGAGCACTATTGAGGCACTATAGAGCCATGTTCCATAATATTGCTTCAATCAGAGGAGACACGCTGGCAGGAGCAATCCTGAGGAAATCCATAACATCCACTTTGTTGACTGAAGAGCTGTCAAATATAGAACATCCTGCTAACCCCCCACCATGCAGCATGTAGCACATAAAGACTCATTCATATCAGATTTAATTGAACAAAGTCATTTTCTCATAAAATAACTTACATATCCCCCCTACAATTTTCCAAGAATAAGCAAACATGTTTGCGTACTAAATTCAAATTGTGGGTTGTAGCCTACAGTGTCTGGATCCAGCTTGATGTAGTCCTTCTGCAAATTGCATTCCCATCATTAATAATACTGTAAAACCCATTCATACACGGATGGTAGAGTAATAGTAGAAGATGAGCTACTGAACTTTATTGTGGTGAAGATGAGAACTTTAAATCATGATGAAATTATCCTGCTGATTACGCACAACTTTAGCTCTGAGCGGATAGAGTCATCTAAGAAGACGCTGTTTGAGGTCTGTCCAAACACCTCCATCCGGTGTGTCTCACACAAAGGCGCACAAAAAGATATTAACAACGTAAAAATGTGCCTGAAAGTGCTGAATGAATGTGGCGAGGATATACCGAGATTCGTCTCCCACTACCTGGACGATCTCCCTCCTGTCTCATTCAACCACCTTGATGTGTCGACGCTTCTAGGAAGAATGGAGCAGATAAATGGTGATATCTGCTGCCTGAAAAGAACACTTGAATCACAAACAAATGCCTGTGAAAGTCTACAGGTGGTGACTGCTACTCTTGATGGCAGGCTGTCTGCTCTGGAGAAGCCACCGGGTTCCCGTAGGGACGCCGGCAATGAGGTGCACAGACAGGTAGCAACAACCGGGGAAACTCCTGAGTCGGGGCAGTTTACAACTGCGGCCATGGCTCCGCTGGCTCCGCTGGCTCCGCTGGCTCCGCTGGCTCCGCCGCCTCCGACCGCTGGATTGCGATCCCCCGTGTGGAGTGTTGTTGTTAAAGAAAGCCGTCGCATGAAACCAGCACCTACAGGCTCCGACACCCAAGTGAAACCTCGTCTGACAAAGGCTACGGGGAAACGTGAGCAAAAGCGGACTGGAATAACTGGTACAAGCACGGGAGGCAACATACGAGCTGTCAAGACAAAACTGGTGAGTGTGTTTGCAACCAGATTTGACCCGAGCCTTGACGCTGATACTCTCTGTGACTATTTAAAAGAGAAGCTGGGGGCGAGAGGTAAAATGCCGTAAGATTGAATCGGCCTACAACAGATGCAGCTCTTTCCATGTCAGTGCTGAGTGTGGTGAAGTTGCGGAACTATATGATCCTCAGCTATGGCCAGACGGCTGCTTTGTCCGACGTTATTATGAGAAGCGCTGGCCAAGAGGCTCAACAGGTGTAACAGGCGCATCGTCTGGGTCAGAGGGCTCAAAGAAAAGCAGCGCACTGAGGGATGATATGCCTGGGAGGAGTGGACTGTAAACCAAGATTCGCGTAATATCATACAATGTGCGTGGCCTGCGTGTGGGGCACAGTGCAGCTGACGTAACAAGACGTTTGGTGGTTGACGCTTTACTGAAGGAGTGTGACATTCTGTGCCTTCAAGAGACCTGGCTTGCTAAACAAGACTTGCATAATCTGAGTACACTCCATAAGGACTTCCATGATGCTGGAGAGTCCACCACAGACCTTAGCACTAAAAGGGAGGATACCTGGAGGTGTGGCAGTATTCTGGAATAAGAAATATGATCCATTTGTTAATGTTTTAAGATTGAATGTCGACTGGGCCATTGGGCTTGAAATCAATTGTAATAAAAAGAAGTTCACACTCATAAATATTTATACACCTTATGAGTCTCGTGAATTTGAGGATGAATTTTTGAGTAGATTAGCAACCATACATTCCTTCATTGAGGATAATGGCTCATCTTCTGTCTTTGTTGTTGGGGATTTTAACGCTGATTTGTCTGATCAGAAATCTTTATTTGCTAAACATCTGCTACAATTTTGTAGTGATGGCAATCTCATATTATCCAGTAAAATCTTCCTGCCTGACAACAGTTTTACCTATGTCAGTGAAGCCTGGCACACAACATCGTGGCTTGACCAGTGCTTGTGTACAGCAGATGCCCATGCAGCTATAGATAACATGGATATATATTATGGAATGGCAACTACTGATCATATACCAATTGTGATCTCCTTGAATGTTGAAAATATACCATTGCTTGTTGATAAAGTTGCTGACACTAATAGTGGAAGGTTGGATTGGTCAAATCTGACTAAGGAGGATTTAAATCGATATTTTATTGAAACTGAAAACTTGTTAAGTAATATTGAGTTGCCTATTGATGCTCTTCTGTGTTTTAACATGAACTGTAAAAATCCAAATCATAGTATCAAACTATGTGGTATGTATGACAATATTGTGGCTGCCCTCAATGCTTCTAGTAAGCCCTTAAGTAAACATAAAAACAAGGCTTGTAACATCAAACCTGGATGGAATGACTTTGTAGCTGAACAGCATGCTGCAGCGAGAGAAGCTTTCAAACTCTGGTCACATGCTGGTAGGCCTAGACAAGGGACATTATTTGAGCATAAAAAACTTACCAATGCAAAATATAAATATGCACTACGTTTTATTAAAAGACATGAGAACAATATGAGAGCTGATTCACTTGCCAGGAAGTTGAGGGATAATAATCCCTATGATTTCTGGAAAGAGGTCAGAGTTATGAACAATTGTAAATCCTCCCTACCATCTAACATAGAGGGAGCTTGTGAACCAGCCAAGATAGCTGAGCTCTGGCGTGAACACTATTGTAATTTATTTAATTGTGTTAAAAGTAATGTATTGAAGGTAGAAAATGTTGACTCTTCTGTGAATATGATTATTAGATCTGACGATGTATATCAAGTCATTGGGATGATAGAAAGCAACAAGGCTTGTGGTATAGATCTCATCACAGCTGAGCACTTAAAAAATGCCAGCCAAAGGCTCTGCCCTCTCCTTGCAATGTGCTTTACAGGTTTCATGATTCATGGGGTCCTCCCAGACTCTCTCACCTCTGTTCTGTTGGTGCCTGTCATTAAGGACAAGGTTGGGAAACTAAACTGCATGGATAACTATAGACCTATCGCTCTTGCTAGCATTTTATCCAAAGTGCTAGAAAGGATCTTATTAACAAGAATAGAAACGTTTATTTTAACCATGGATAATCAATTTGGTTTTAAAAGAAATCACAGTACAGACATGTGTATATATGCTCTTAAAGAAATTGTAGCTCATTATAAAAGTCAGAATTCCACTGTATTTTTGTGTTTCATAGATGCATCTAAGGCATTTGACAGAATAAATCATGAAAAATTATTTTTGAAACTGTCAGCCAGAGGTATTCCAAAGTACATACTTAGAATACTTGTATTCTGGTATGCCAACCAAACAATGAGGGTCAAATGGGGTAATGTTGTGTCGGCCCCGTTTCATGTAAATAATGGTGTTCGCCAAGGTGGCATTTTGTCCCCCATTTTGTTTAATGTATACATGGATGACCTGTCTATACAGCTGAACACATGTAACACAGGCTGTCTTGTTGGAAATACTGTTGTAAATCATTTAATGTATGCTGATGACCTGGTTATTTTTAGTCCATACAGTGCTGGCCTACAAAGTTTGTTAAAGGTATGTTCACAGTATGAGAATGCTTATGACATTAAATTTAATGACAAGAAAAGTAATGTCATGATAGTCAGGAGCAAAGAGGACAAGAAATTAATGTTTCCTCAGTTCTTCCTAGATGATAAACCGCTCATGACATGTCAGGAGACAAAGTATCTTGGGCATGTTCTTACTGATGATTGGCATGATGATAGAGATATTTATAGGCAGTGTTCAAAGCAATATGCTCAAGCTAATATGCTCCTTCGTAGGTTTAGTATGTGCTCAGTTGATGTTAAATGTTCCCTGTTTAGATCTTTCTGTACACCAATGTATACAGCTCACCTCTGGTGTAGCTATAAGAAAAGCAGTATGCGGCGGCTCATAGTGGCCTACAATGATGGACTGAGGTTGTTGCTTCAGGTGCCCATGTGGCACAGTGCAAGCCAACTCTTTGTTAATTTAAATGTACCCAATTGTGAAGCACTTCTGAGAAATTTAATGTATCGTTTTATGTGCCGCCTGGATGACTCGGGGAACAGCATTATTGGGGCTTTGACAAGCCCTGATAGGAGCTGCTATAGGTATTCCTCCAGGCTTAGAAAACACTGGTGGGATAGCCTGCTTATGAATTATGTGGAGAATTGATTCTCTGTCTTTGTGTATGTCTTTTTTCTCTCTCTCCTTCTTAAATCTGTTTTTAACATGTCTGTTGTTGTTGATATGGACCGCTTGTTGTGTCTGCAATAAAGATTAATATATACAGTGCTAAATGAAACTGTGCTATTAGATGACGTGTGCATGCATATGTCAATGAAAAAATCCAATAATATTTTAGAGCTGTTGGCCATTCTTTCCTTCTAGCAGTATTCAAGTCCCTACATGTTTAGCACACTTTATTAGGATGTTGTATATTTATTTTCAGTGGATAAAGCTGTCAATTCCAGCTGTACCCAGTAAGAGTAAAGTAAAAACACATTCATAGAAATGTATTAAAAATCATCCTCAGCTTATTTTCTGGCTCCAAACTGTTCTGCTACCTGGCTCAGCTGCTTCCCGAACTGAATTATTTAATGAAATTTAATTTAATGAAATTTAATGAAAAACATCTGATATGACCCATATCTGATTTGCTTTTGACAGTGTGAACAGCACAAGTCGCATTGAATCTGACATTTTCAAATCAGAATTAGGTCACTTTTAAATGTGGTACTGAATCAGATACATATCGGATTTTTTTGAATGCGACTGCAATCTGAACAGCCAGGTCACATTTATTGCGACTTTGACGTCATTCTGACCCACGCTGCACTGTTTTGTGAATGAATGACAAATAAAGTTGATTGAAAAAAAAAGTGTGCCACAGGTGGGAGCCAGGAAAAGAATCAAAACTTGGATATGCGAGCAAGGTTGATAGTGTAGTGGGGAGAGATGCTACTAGCAAGCAGGAGACCAGGGTTTGAATCTGAGGTGAATCTTTTTTTTTAGCATGAAGCCATGCTAAAAAAAAGTCCTACAATACCGGTTGCCGTTGCCATGTTCACTTCCATAAACACTGTTGTGACGTGATGTTATTAATGATCAACTGCGCATGCGGGTCACTTCAGGAGCGTGAGCTGTTCACACAGCAATCCATAGACAGGCCACATTTAAAGACGTTATGTGAACAGCCAAACAAAAAGTAGCCTATGTCTCTAGGAAAGACAGGAAGTTCATGCCTAAGAAGATCAGGGCCATGTTGCCAAAGTGCACTGTATCAAGACCATTTACCTGAGATTGAAATGCTTTCATAGCTTTTCTCCTGTAGAGAATCTACCGGCCAATCACAGAGGGAGTCTCAGAATGTTGATGTGTTAGAAGCAGGAATAATGTTCAGGTTAAGGATCTGATCCAGTTCTCCAAGGACGACTGGGTCTCTCATGTGCTGCAGCTGCAGGTCCCGGTCTGCAGTGGTCAGGATAACGTTGATCCAAGGAAGGAACAGGGGTGAAGCGGCCACAGGCTCATTGATACACGTGGGGAGAGAAGGCTGCATGGCCCGTGTGCTCCATCCAACAGACCAGCTGCTGTTGCTCACACTGCTGAACAAGTTCATGCTGTCAGAATACACAGCGCAGCGCAGTTTGTTGTGTATTTGGCAGCAAAAAGGACCAACACAATATTAGCCAGGTGGTCATGATGTTATGACTGATCTGTGTAACTATTACAAACACACCAAACTCCCTTCAAGTAGAGCAGTTAGGCCTTAATTGTGACTCAGGAACACATAAGAATGTGACCACGCAAAACCCAGACAACCTCTGAATGTGGTCTGAGTGACTGGATCATAACTTGTGTCTCTGGTGCATTCACACCCATATTACCAGGTCTGAGTGTGGCTCTCAAGATGAACTTAGTTTCATGTTAAAAAAAAAAAAAAAAAAAGTCCCACAGAAACCGCAGAAGCAGTTGTGAACAGGCTGAAGGTGCCAATGTATTTACACGCACAGTGAAGAGCTTTATTCACTGAACTCAATAGACAATGAAGCTTGACTGATTATTATTGACATTTGTTTTCAAAGAACAGTGGAATTTGGAGGGGGGGAAAAAACTAACATCTCACAAAAATAGAGGAATCAATGATAGCACTGTGCCTCCAGCAAGTTGTTTGCTGCTGATTAGGAGGTCAATGGTTTCACCATGCTCCTAAATGAAGCCCTACTCAGACATGGGTGGAGCTCATAATCATTCAGTTTGCTGCAGGATGTACTAGATGTACAGTATAAAAGTTTAGCCATAGCATAGTCCTAGTTGCCTATCTTAAAGGGATAGTTCAACATTTTGGCAAATTGGCCCATTGTCATAATCCCTATAGTCATAGCAGTAGGTTTGTTACCTTTATTTGTCAGTCTAAGCCAGTGTTTTTCAACCTTATTTGAGCCACGGCACATTTTGTTCATTAAAAAAATCCCGCAGCACACCACTAACCAAAAATGTTACAAAATGACACAGTGCAGCCTAATACAGTAGCCTAAATACTGTATGATACAAATTCTGTCTCTTACAGTGTAGTTAGTTTGTTCTGACTCAGGAAATTGCTAAGGCCAGGTCATTGTGCAGGCTTCTGCCACTACACCCATTGACATAAAAGAGTCCTATTTTATTAGCCAACTCTGCCAGACAGTCACTATTGCAGATGCTCAACAAAGCCAAATTATTTTAGGAGCTAAATGATATTTGTTTGGACACAAACTGTTAACTGATAACAAGAACTTGGATTCTGATTTGACTCAGATTCTTCTTCCTTTTTTTAAATTTTTAGCTATGTTAATCGGAGCTTGTCAACACGTGCACACTTCCACTCGTGACTTCAGCCATATTTCACAGCAAAGCGTTACATGAGAGGACTTACACTTATGCTGTGCACTCCCTGTGATAGAAAGTCAGAACAAACTTTGAGTGCAACCTGCAACGCGTGCTTCAGCCTGTAAGGACGGTGCCCCTAAAAAAAAAAAAAAAAAAAAGGAGGGGCTCTCCAACCGACTCCCCCGTCATTCACCTTCAGCTGCACAGACGAGCAGAGGAGCTCTGCTGTTCTGGCGTGGATGTGCCGCAGCACAGCGGGAGCAGCGCGCGTGTGTTTAATAATAAAAAAAAACAAGCAAACAAAAAGAGATGGTCGGCACAAGCCTACTGTAGTCACAGACATGGAGTGTTGAATCTCATCCGTTAACGGTTATAATCGCTTACGAGCGTCGGTTATCAGTCTGAAAAAAAAAATCAAAATGTGCATCGCTAGTTTGGATCAATTAAGTTAAATTTGGTAATTTTCCACGGCACACCCGGCGAACGGCACAGTGGTTGAAAATCACTGGTCTAAGCTACCAAGTTGTTTTCAAGGCAAATGCAGAGACGAAAAACTGCCCCTGTTCGTGCATCAGCTGTTTTGCATGAATTTACCTCTGAAACAACTCTGTCTGGTAACGTTCTGTTATTATCTCATAGCGTGTCCACCAGAGCGTCTTGGAGTTGTTGGATTGTGTATTTGATGAGTTTGATGAGGGAAACCAAGAAATCCCATTAGCCTCCGTAGCGTAGCTCTGAGCAGCTCGCGGCTCTGCTCCGCCGCAATAAAAACAGGTTGCACCTACAATTAAAGGTAACAAACCTACTGCTATGACTATAGGGATTATGGCAATGGGCCAATTTGCCAAATTTTTTGAATTATCCCTTTAATGCATACTTATGTTCTACATGTCTATCTTGTCACCTGTGTTTAATATGACCAATATAAAAGGCTTGGCATACAGTATATTAAATACCTGTGTGCCAAGCCTTCCATGTGTCGTAGTGACTGACCCAAAACTGACCCCAGTTTATGTTCAGTGTGTGAATATGTGTGGATGTGTGTGTTGTATGAATGTGTGGGTGAACAGGTGGATGGGCTTTGTAGTGTCAAGTGCTTTAAGAGCAGTCCATTTACCATCTGACAATTTACCACAGGAGAACTACACAGTAAAGCATTCAGGCTGAAACGTGACACACAGCTGTCACTCTCCATAGTAACTCATTGCTTCCAGTTCATGTTGAATCTTTTTAGTTTTAGGAACGTTTAGGAACTTGCTGTGAATTATTTCAGCTGGTACTCAGAAGCATCCCAACATTAAAAACAACTGTTTCATCCCAGCTCTCTGCAAAGAACATTTAATTACACAAATGACCACTTAAAAGCATCACTTCACTGTGGAATAATATTTCCATTAAGCTTAGCGAGGGTGAGTATAGGTCAGCAAACTTGTGTACTCCCTGCAAATACACAGGCTGTGCCCAGATGGGTTTTTTTTTAAAACCACTAATTGCAATAAGCTGGAATGAAGGAAATGTGAATAACATTTCAATAAATGAATGTACAATGAAAGTAGAGGGATAATCTGCCGGCTAATGAATACTTATTGTCATGCCAGTAGTGGCAATTTTATTGTCCTTCGGGGCCCAAGGCAATGAATTATAATGGGCCCCTCCAATACAATCAGCACTCCTCGCCGTTATTTTATAAATAATCTGACACAATTTTTTATTCCAAAATTTAGTGTTAGTTGTTGTTAGTGTCTGTTGTTGTTGTTGTTTGTACTGTTCGATATTTGGTTATATGGTGTCCCGTGGATGTTTTTGTTGTATGTGAGATATAATTTTTGTTTGGTTTGAAATAAATATGATCAATCAATCAATCAATTTCATAATTATAGATTTCTCAAAAGATAAACAACCTAAAACAGTAATTAATTTAATTGTTGTTGCGTTGGTAATAACCCACAGTTCAGACTGTTCTGATTGGAGGTGATCAGTGGACCATGTGGAGCCAGAAAATCAACAACACCAACAAGCTCAGTATATGCGACACACAGAGAAGATATATGACAAGTGGACAAAGATTATGTTATTATTAGGGCCGGGACTTTAACGCATTAATTCCGATTAATTAATTACACAAAAATTAACGCGTTAAAAAAATTAACACATTTAATCGCACTTATTTTTAATTATTTTATTTTTTTTCTCACGTTTGTCTACGTGCGGTGCGCCCGCACGCGAGAGTGGCGGCAGCTTGAGAGGCTGACTGGCAGAGATGAGAGCTGGTGAAACGCTAGCATCTCTGATCTCTGCCTGCACATAGATACACAGACACGGGCGCACGCTAAATGCGCTATATAGCGCTAATTGTTCAGCTGCAGCGCTATATCTATGACCTGTCACTGTCACAGGTGCATCTCATCTCATTATGATAGGACTTCACCCTCAGAGCTGTCTGTTTGTCTGTCTGTATGTGAAAAAAAAAAATGCTTCTCACTGTCCTCAGGTCAAATATTTGTATGCGATTAAAATGCGATTAATTGTGATTAATTAATTACAAAGTCTCTAATTAATTTGATTAATTTTTTTAATCGAGTCCCGGCCCTAGTTATTATGTGACGATCAAAACTATTGCATAATGATTATGTCGCCTCAAGAGTCCAGCGAGTCCTTCTCTGCAGTGTGACAACGTTCCTGTAAAGTTCCTCCCTCCCTTCCTTTAACAGGAACTTCCTTAGTGGAAACACGGCTAGCAGGTCAGCTGGGAGATGATGAGCTCAAAGAGGTGAGTTACAGTCTCCAAACACTTAAGTCTTAGTCAGTGACAGTAAAAAACAATGATGACAGCAAACTGGACACCCAGGTGCTTTGGTCTGCCTTTGAAATGTGGAGGTGTTGGGATGACAAAGAGGCAGGTGGGAGACAAAGGACTAGAGCCCAGAAAGAAAGAAGTGGGTTCAAGATTAAAGAGGAGAAAATATGGATTTTAACTAAGAAAGCTGTGTTTGTGTGAGAGGAGTGGGGAGGAGAGGGGGGGCATGCAGACCAGTTGAAGGGTCTCATTATTTTGAAGGAGAGAAACTTCAAAGGAGTCGTTTCACACAACACAGTGTCCACAACTCCACTGGGACCCAATGACTCACACAACTGCTAAACCAAAACCATCAAATAGGATGAATGTGACGTTTGATTCATTCACATTTATGAACCGGAGACTCTCTGATACATTTTTATGTTTCATCACCCTCAACAGTTGTTTGGTAGCTCTAGGGCTTTGGTGCAACTCAAAGCAAAACTACGTATGTAGTTTTTCAACCTTAAAATAATGTTTCTAAATGTATTTAATTGGTAGAAAAATGGTTAATAGGATGACTGGTGCCACCGCTGCAGCCTGAGTGGGGTCGCCCCAGCTGCAACTGCACTATGTAACATTCCTGTACGGATAGGAACACCGTGGTCCTGGTACACCGCAGCTCCACTCGGCTCCAGAGACCGAGCCCAAGCCCTGTCTCACTGCTCCCCTTACCCCACACACGAGTGCGCTGTGCTGGGCTGCACGGCCAGCCAACCTCTCCGGCCAGAGGCGAGCTGTGGAGGTTTGCTCGGCACCGGTACCGGCAATGACGACAGCAATGGTATCAGTACCGATGACGGCAACAACAATGGCAACGGCGCCATTGTCTGGCAATGTTACTGGAGAAGGTGACGGCATTGGTAATGGCAACAAATTCATGTAAGCTATTGTGCTTCTCTGGGAATGAGGTAGCAGACTTTGCTCTGCTCAACCAGGAATCCTACAGTGGGGCTTTAACTAACAGTTACAGTAAGCCAGACCCACAACAGCAACTGTTAGTAAAGGAAAATGCTGCATGTTTGTCAGCCTTGGTGTTATTTTCATGTTTTTGTTCACTGTGTCAGTCATTAGAGTACCAGTCTGGCCTTTACAGAATTAAAGCTGGTCTCTGTGGACTTTTGTGAAGTCTAGGATTGCTAGATGCAAAAAACAAAACAAAACACACCTTAGTGTAGAATGAGATCTGAGGCCATATAGTTCTTCATGCATCAAGGTTAGTGCTTCAAAATCACTGGTATTGTTGAGGCAGTCAGTGGAGAGAAGAGAGAAATCAGGACATGATCAGATTTTTTTTTGTCCTGGTTTTGATTCTTGCACAAGCTTCTGAAGCTTCTGAAGATAACCAATCAAGTCCTGATGAGATGAATCAGAAGGATTCAAATCTCTAGTATTTGACCATACACTCAACTTCAATGTAGATTCTGGTGACCCTGACTCCACTCTGATATCAAACCTTCCTCTCCTCTTTTTCAGTACAGTACATTATGGTTAGATAGCCATACTGCTGGCTGGACTAACAAGATTGTAGTTCAAGGATCTCAGCTGCCAATGGGGATTTTGTGAACCAGTCCACCTGCTAATACTTAGTGAAGATAAACACAGACAGCATCCACAGCTGCAAAGCCTGAGTAGGCTGCGTGCGTAAGTGTGTTTTATTTTTTTCTAAGTTGTCCTTACTATTCCTCATTGTGTAGCAGAGATCATGGGGCTTTGCATAAAAGTTTGGCCTTGAATGTATAATTTTACTATTTGTGGTTCTGTTGCTTGTTGCTGAAGGCATGTAGCCTTATAGTGGTTCATTAACAGATGGACCTCATAAATCTCAGCTGTTCGTCTGATTTACCACTGTTTCTTATGATGATAATGTTTATAGCTGGAATGTGTCATTGTCTGCCCCATATCAACTTTATACATACTGTCCCATCATATTGTGAGGCTAAACAATAGGACCCATTTGAACAAAACCATCCATCTCAAATGAAATCCTCCCACTCAAACACAAACACACTCACAGAAAAATCACTAACCAATGGCAAGATAATCTAATTCAACTCTAATTTCATCAAATGGACTGAACAATGATGAGCCCAGGAACAAGGAACTGACGAGCCCTTGATGAAACCTCAAATGAGAAGGAGGTTTCCGGTGCCAAAAAACAAAGCCAAAACACTGACTGATCAATAAGTAATTTATATTTAGAAGAAAACAAGTGAAGCAACAATCTCAAGGTGAACCAAAGGCCACAGCAATAAAGAAAACAAGCCATCTCTCCAGAAAGAGCTGACTACCATGTGTAGTCAGTGAAAACAAAAACAGGAGAAAACAGTTCAAAAAGAAAAGTGCAGGTCACCCCATTCAGCTTCAGTACTCTTTACAATAATCAATCCATTTTCACACAAAAGTTACAGTTATCTCACTGAAGATACAGCTGAGATGCTGCTCTCAGGTCTGTCACCAAAACACTTGTGAACACGGAGCTGACGTTGAACTGGGAGAATAGATCCAGAGAGAAGTGCAGATCAACAAACTAGTTTGAATGGAGATATTTTCTGTTACAGAGCTAAAGTACTTATCTGGTCGGAGATCAGTTTTTTACATCACAGCTTTTTTGTGGGTATTAACCTCTTGTGGGGTTGTTAACACCTTGACAATGGTTGAGGTCTCATGAGAGTCTTTGGTGAACCGAGAGTCTGCACACTTCTGCACAAGCCTTTTCTCCAACTGACATTCTTTACCTAAGACTGCCTCTATGAAAGTTTCTTCAATAAATATATTTTCATAACACCTGCTCATCTTTACTATGGGAATACTGCACATAAACTGGAAGGTTTTAGAATGACACCATGTTTTTAATTTTTTGTGGAATTTAAGTAGTTGACGAAACTGGTGGAAGGAAATGATAAACCTTCTATACTGACTGTGGCACTGCCTCTTCTGATCCTCATCAGAAAAACTACAGGAAGTAGGTCATATATTGCTGTAAAAGAGAGGAGGGAAACAGGCCAGGGACCAAAGAGGTCACAGTGATTGTTCAGGGCTTCATCCTAAAGCAACATAATGATAAAATGATGTACATTCAAAGCACAGCTGGAAAACGGAGGTAGTCTAAGGGTGTATTCAGACCTGGCTCGTTTAGCAGTTGTTCTGAAACACGGAGCGTTTAACCGCAAAGATCGGTTGGTTTGGTCATATGTGAACACAACCATTGCGCTCAGATGCAGAATAAAACAAGCGGGCCAAGATCGC
Organism: Trachurus japonicus; assembly: GCF_045865225.1. Lineage (NCBI taxonomy): Eukaryota > Metazoa > Chordata > Actinopteri > Carangiformes > Carangidae > Trachurus > Trachurus japonicus. Next base: position 65,562 of record NW_028220285.1, on the reverse strand, counting down.
TTAGAAATGGTGGTCTTGGCTTGCTTCCATTAGAGCCCCTATAGGCTTCCTAGGATGACTCGAGTCGGCTTCCTCCGGAAAATATATGACTCAGATTGGGTCATGTCCGGGCTACCGCGGTTTGGACCACGTCATATTTTGATTTTCAGGCCGTTGAGACCTCTATTCCAAGTTTTTTTTTGTCTTTCCTGGGTAACCACCTGCTCATACCAGGTAAGATTTCTGACCAGTGACAGAACAGTTAGTTCGTGGTCCCTGTCTGCGCTCTGCTGCTGCGTAAATGTCAGAATGACAGCATGTAACCGTCTGAAGAGCCTACACCCAAAAACTTCTGTCTGTGGTTGAGTACCTCATCAACAAGTCCCAAGTAGCCACAGGAAGTTAATTAGTGGATGTTAACTGGTGTATGTTATATGAGTGAATTTGGGAGGACAAAGGAGAAAATAACACACGAACAAATCTATTGACCCCTTACAGCTACGTCACAATGAGAACGTGACGCGAGAGGTGACGCCATGTCGGACGGCAGAAAGTGCTCAGTGATAATGTACTGTGTATGGGTGCCGTCCAACAATGTGGCTCGATCACTTCACACTACAACCTCACAGCATTATCACTCATTTAATAGAATATCTACTCATCCGTTAGAATATTCTGTTTGTTTTTTTGTTATTCGCCGTAATTATTCGCTCTAGCCCAGCAAGGAGTTGGTGCTTGGGACCAGTTTTAAGAACCAATAACCGGTTCTTAAGCGGTGGAAAAGCAAAGAACCGGTGCTAGTCGGGCTCTGGCTCTGGCTCCGAACCAGCACTCGAACCAGCTCAGTGGAAAACGAGGGGAAACCCTACAACCACAGTATGTCACAAAACTATAACGTGCCCATTGAATTAAATTGACGTCCACTGATCTTTTGCCGTCCATCATGGCGTCCGTAGATACCGCGAGTGGAACGTGACGTCACGTGCAAGGGGGTCAATATGATGAACCATTGTGTCTGTAGTGTGGGAACAGTCTTGATCTGGACTGCAGTCTCTAATAATCTGAGGGGAATCAGCTGTGTACCCCTCTGCACTCAGAGGTTGCCATGGTGATTTTAATTGCTTAGTTTCTACCATGACAGGGGATCGGTTAGAACATGCCCACCTCTTGAACTCAGGCTTAGCCTACCAGTAAAATATCACAGCTGTCACATAAACACACATTTTTGTCAAAGCAGCATGAGCATATTAAACACCTGCCCTCAGTTAAAGGGACAACGAGGAGTTTGTATTTGGTTATAAAAAAAAGTCTCATATTAATGTGGATGAATCTATGTTATGTTATTTTGTTATTATTATTTAGTGGTCTACTCGCCCAGCATTTCCTAGTTTCGGTTTTGCGGACGCTGCCCAGCAGGTCATGGAACGACGGTGATGACTACAACGGTATCTGATCGTCTTCGAACCTCCGACTTTCATTCTTGATCAATGAAAACATTCTTGGCAAATGCTTTCGCTTTCGTCCGTCTTGTGTGGTCCAAGAATTTCAAGAAATGTAGTGTGAAAACACTTCGCTTTCCAAAACTCCTCATTGTCCCTTTAACATTAGTAGGCATACATTATCATGCTGGTATTTACTAACTGTTTCATGTCTATTGTGGCAGAAAGGACAAATCAAACTGTTTGTTTTTCTTCTTAAAAACATATCTTTATTTTCTTTTTCTCAAGCTGGGATATAATTGACTCCTTCCATTACAGACTCACTAGCTGGTCTCAATTCAACAGTTGCATCCTTCAGAGGAAGATTTGAAGGCTCCTCCAAATGTGGCCCACAAATCCGGCCATCTCTTTCCTGTTCTAGGAGGACACACCGCACCTATCCGTCATGGCCTCCCGTATCCTTTGTGTGCCGTTGATTATGAGCCACCTAGCATACTCGCTATGGGAGTGTTGAGGTGGCAGCCCCGCTTTGCTACCATGCTGCATGGTGTCCGCTGAGCAGTGCTCTGCTGGACGCATAGCCCAAGGTGAGGAGCTGTTGCAAGTGCAAAAAAAGCTGCTACTTTGTTAAATGTTTGACGTAGGGCACCTCCGATGGCCATTGCCTGTGCAGACCCTGAATTAGGACACAGCTAGTAACAGTATGTTTAACATGTTAATAAACTGCTGTTTAATTTATTGAGTAATGAGTATTAGGTGTTGAGTGACTTTGAACACATCCCTCAGTGTTTCACAGTAAGATCCTTTGTTTAACCAGCAGCTGCTTATCACTGTGTTCCGTGGCACCAGCTGACTCCCAGTTACTGCTGCCTCTACCACTCAGTCATTGTGTGACTTTCAGTGGTGCAGCTTTCACATACTTTTCCTAGTCAAATCTTAATCTTATTATTATTATTATTATTATTATTATTATATTTTAATATATTAATTGTATTAAAATATATTATTTTACATATTTTGTAATTTTCTTTAATTCAAGTTTTTTTCAGCTTATTCTCAACCTCCTGTAATCCAGAGTCCCCCATTTGGGGAACTTGAAGACATGCATAACAATAACAAAGCCCCCACTGCACTGATTATGAAAGAATATGGTCATATTATATGTCAAATTAAACAGCAGAAGCTGGGCTACAACGTGTAAAAACCATGTTTATATGACCCAAACACAGCCCAAACACTACTCAAACAAACAACTAGACATCAAACTTCATAAAGCACCTCTGTGTGGACCCAGTCGCCACATTTCTGGCTCGTATACTACTGTACATTATGCAAAACACATCAGCGACCTCTCATCTGAACGTGAACATCGGGGCGTCCCCCAGCAACCGCGGCTAACACAGCAGCTAGCAGCAGCACGGCAGAGGGAGAAGACAACAACCAGCAAAGTCGAGCAAAAACAGACACTGCGTGGCCAAAACATGGTCGTACATTTGCTGTTTTGCCGTGAAAAGGTTGTGTTATGGGTAAATCCACAATATTTCCAGTTGAACTCTGCCTAGTGTTTACATCTGAATCAGCCGGGCTGAAACCCGACGGCGCTAGGACCCTGTACGGAAGCCTGCACGGAGCCTGACGGAGCGCGTGCATACAACCCCACGTTGGCCTGCACGTGGATCTGCTGATCTGATTGGTTCATGGCTGTCACATGGCTGCCAGTGCGGCCAATCACATCGACCTGGGTCTAGCGTCATTCCTCTCTCTCTATTGGTTAAAATGAGCCGCCACTCACTCGAATCGACCACTCCGCGGCAGAGATAGAGGCTGAAAGCCAAACCCACCCAGAAGCTGCTCTGAGAGTGCAGCAGTACGCAGAGAGACTGAATCCACTATGTTAGTTATTTCCAATCGGTTCCAGTAGATTTATTTTCAGTTAGTTTATCCAAATTGTGTGAAAATAAAGATTAAACAATAGTTTATAGTAGCAGGTGGTTCCAAGCTGTGCCAAAAATGGACATTTTGGAAAGTTCGCCTGGATATTTTGTAGTAAAATCTCAATCATTTTGTCCTGCTTCAATTAATCAGAATCAACCACTGCAGAGACAATGTTCACATGTTGTACAATGATTTTATAGAGAGTTTGAGCTTCATCAGCATTATTCTAAAGGGCACTCATCAAAAATATGATTTTTTTTTTAGGCGAATATTAATTTTATTAATTTTTTTCTGTGTGTCATCTTCATTTACTCTTCACCAGTAACAGATATACTGAAATTTACACATTTCAGCAATTCCTCATTTTTTTCCCTTTACTATGACACCAAAAGTATTCAAATAGACCTTGTGGTTGCAGAGATATACTCATTTTATTATGGATATGCAATTTTCGAGAAAAGGCCTAAAAAATAGGCTGGATAAGGGCACTAAAATATTTTCATTATCCTCCAAATACTAATACATGAGCCAATACACAGCTTACCAGTCCTGTGTCATTCCCACAAAGTTTTCCCGTGAGGACTGTATTGTGGATTTTTTGGTGAAGTGAGGTTTACTCATTCTCAGAGATGAATTTATATTTGAGTTCTACTTCTGACGATGAAATCCCGGGACACACTGTGTTTATATATCTCCTATTTCTCACAGTCTTGCTTACACTTTTCTTTCATGTTGCCACTTTTCTGCTGCAATTTTAAGAAATCATCACAGATTCATCTTGGACAGTGATGAAAGGACCGTCAGAAGCAGGAGAGCCTGCTCTGTGGCTGGAGGATGTATGGGGGCAGCACACACGTGTCTCTGTGTCATGTTTCTGTCCATCAGAATGTGGAGGCTGGTGTCACGGAGATGAAAGAAATGCACGTCATATCAAATATATTTATTTCAGCAGTGGCTGCAGTCAGTGTTGTCTGAAAATGAAGGCTATCATGGTGAAATTACACAGCATTATCCCGTCTCTATCTGCTTTGATACAAATGTTACTTACCTCTGAACTCACTGCCGGGTCATTATCTCATACCAAACATAAACTGTGGCACTGTCTCATTTCACAGATGAGTCCTCAGACTGAAGAAGTCTGTAAAATTGCATGTTTAATGGACATTTAGAGGAAATAACTCTTTGAACTTCAGCTTTCACGGTGATTCTGAACGTGCAGATGCAACAAGTCCAGATCCAACCTTACCCCATACACTGAAAGGTATCCCAGACCTTTGTTATCCTGGTTCCCATAGAAACTTGCCGATAAGCTAATGGAACTAAGAGCTTGGAAGATGCTAAAAATTATTTATACCATGGTCTGGGTCAAAGCTTGATTCTGACTGGCTGAAGGGTGTCCATTAAAAAGTGATGGCATAATGGAACACCCAAAAAGATGTTCACAGAGGGTTTCCTTTTTCTCGCCTGTAGATGAGAGATATTGGATAGTCCGCCTAGCTGTGGCTTGGGAAAAACTCAAAAAAAAACAAAAACAAACAAAAAATAAAACATTAAAATATTGATTTATCTGCTAAGTGACCATGATATAAGCGGGATAATGCCCTTCGAGGTGTCCAATTTATCAGGAATTAATGGGCTTCCTGGTAGCAACAGCTTCACGCCTCGTCATCCATTAATAGACAATTTGACACCTTGTTGGGCATTATCCCTTACATATTATAACGTTTATAAAAGATAAAAAATACTTCCTCTTTAGTTTAAATATTGACTAAATATTGATGGTGAGAGGAGGAAAAGCCTGCAACTGTCTTGGCTTTACCTTCAAGCTAAACACTCTGATAAAGAATGCTAATGGAAGCATATGCTTGGCACGGTTATGAAATTGGCATATTTTAAATCTCAACTCCACATGTGCGTAACCCATCTTTATCCACAGTCCAAAACCAAGCCAGTGCAACATGTAACCACATTCACCACACGTTAACCTGAAAGGAATAGGCTAATATTTAGCACTGCTAATATTATAAAACAGCAAATCAACACGGCATTGCTCAGTTTACCTGCAATTAGCTGTTGTACAGAGGTATGCTAGTCCACCTAGTTTGTCCAGTTTAATAAAAAAAACTAAATATTTCTTCACTTTATGTAATGTTTAACTCCATTTTCCTAGGCTGCACAGCAGATTACAGTGAGTTTGTCTAAGGCTGCA
>NW_028220285.1:42500-55000 GCF_045865225.1 Trachurus japonicus | reverse complement strand
TAGCTTATACAGCAATACCCATATAATTAAAGGCAAAGCATAGTCCGTTTTTTTTTTTTTTTTTTTTTACAAACAATTTGCCTCAAAGGTCTTTACACAGCATCATAACAACATCCTCTTTCCTCACACCCTCACATCCACTGGGGAAAAACTCAGGAGAAACCTCAGGGTGAGGGACAGAGGAGGGATCCCTCACCCACCTGTAATAGATGTCGTAGGTTACAACACTGAATATGGAGAAAAATCCCAAATGGGATAATTCAGTCAAGATGAACCACTGATGGCAGATTCTGGCGGGAAGGCTGGGACTTTTTTTCCCCCTATCATTTTCATTCCCCATCTTGGTTTAGTTCCCAATTCTGCTTTTAGAATCACTGTCACTGCTCCTCCACCATCGCCTCATTTTATCTCACTTTTACTGAGACCCACTTAGTTTCACTATCTAAACTCTTTTATCCTGTCTTTTCTCATCTCCTGGTCACAATTTGTGGGTCTTGTATTGCTGTATGCTTAGGCCAGTGTTTTTCAACCTTGGTGTTGGGTCGCCTGGAAATCAGATGGGGGTCGCCTGAAATGTCTAGTAATTGATTAAAAAATAAATATATATATATATTTTTTTAAAGTAATTATTATACTTTTTAAAATTATGATTAAAAACACCACACACATCTTAAACAACTCTATTCTATACTTTCACTTTCTCAAATATAAATCGAGTTCAAATAAAATGGCAAAGGCAATTTTCCACCATGGTGGACAATAAAGATTTATTGTATTGTATTGTATTGAAAAATGCAGCATATAGAATTATCTGAGCTGGCTCTTCTTGTTTGACGGTGGGGTCGCCGGTAATTTGTGATGTCGAAATGGGGTCACAAGCCATTAAAGGTTGGGACCCACTGTCTTAGGCGGTTCATCTCATATATGGCTTGACACATGTATGTGACTCTTGTGTGGTCTTTTGTCAAACACTTTGTAAACTTGTGTTTTTTGAAGGTGCTATATAAATAAAGTTATTATTATTATTATTATTATTATTATTATTTTATTACTGTATTATATACAAAGACCAATCAACACCACTTTCAACACACTTCAGTCTTACCAGTAATTATGCTGTGATAACTTGTCATTATTTTAACTTTACTTGAATGTTAGTAGGCTACTTGGAAAATTCACATGATGTTCACATGATCAAAAACTTCCAAGATAACTGGCAGCCTACTTCACTTTAGCACATAATCAGTACACAACTACTGCATCATTAACAGTTTTCACCTGTTGACAGATGAGTTTCGGGTAAACAAGTTCAACAGCAACATTTCTGACTGAAATCAGTCAAGGTGCAGACACACCAACTCCGGCGACGCACGTCAAGTCGACGGATCCCATTCATTATCTATGCAGAGCAAGAGATCCGGCCGCGCGGTGCATCATAGATCTGACACGTCCAGTTGACGGTCCAGTCGCCGTATGTGAATTTCCATAATCACGACTCCACTTCTACTTTATGCAAATTGGGTCCGTCTGATGCATGCAGCCGGCTCCTGAAACTCCATTCAAACTATCAATCTAGGCAGTGTTGATCAAATCAAGATTCTGTTACTGTACTACACATTTCCCGCCTCAAATGTTTTCAGAAACATACTTTAGTGTGTTGTTTAACTGTAAAATGAGATCGTTTGTGACCCGGCCGCCATGTTGGAAACGGCAGAGCGAAACTCAAGCTCCGCAATACGTCACACAGACCCGCCCACTTGCCGGTGCGTTCGGTGATTAGCTGCGTCGGGATCCGTCGCCGCCGGAGTTGGTGTGTCTGCACCATCAGAGTTGGTTTGTTGAGCTCATCTGAAAGAACATGATTACCTGTAATGACTCTGAGACTGAATTTACAGCTTGTTAGTCTGACAGATAATTAGTTGGCCAATCAGAGCGCAGATCACCTAATGAGGTCAGAATGGCAGTTAACCTTTGAAATGTCAACTTCAGGAATGTGTAGTTCTACTGTATGTACGAATGACACTGCATGTGTGTGTGTGTGTGTGTGTGTGTGTGTGTGTGTGTGTGTGTGTTGGGATGAGAGGGGTCGTCCCCTCTCATCTAGAAAAGGTCATTGTCACCGTGATTGTCTCAAAGTTCAGTCAGCTTTGGAGCGGTCAGCTGAAGGCTGCAGCGTACTGGAAAATAAAGCTCCTCAGTCTGCTGACATGACTCAGGAACAGAGGGAGGGCGAGCGTGGAGGCTCTGCAGCTGTGAGGTCACAAAGTTTACAATGACTAATCCAGTTTCTGCTCTGACAGCCAGTCAAGCAAACAGGAGGAAGTTAGCTCCCTTACTGAAGTACATAAACCACATCTTACACTTCAGCTCAGAGGATGATGGTGGTGTGTGTTGATGCAGACAGAAGGTGTGAGCTGTGATATTGTTTCTGACTGCACCACAACACTGTGACAGACCCATCACTGATTTCGAGTGCTGCTCAGCTGAATGTGAGGTGACTGAGTTGGTTCTCCGTTGCCACTGCTCTTTCAAACAGTGCAAACAGTTTCTATTAAGAGGCGTTCACAGCTGCAGTGTTATACACATGGCACATTTTAAGTGGTCACAAAATGATGGAATATTCATTCTGAAATTTCATATTAAAATTAAAAATTGTATGATTGAAATCTAAAATCACCAACACTATGTGTAACTGTGTATACTTTGTTATACGTCGTATATAGAATATGTGACTATAGTATTTTTTTTTCTGTATGTTTATATGTATATTCTACGGAGCCCCCTAAGGGAAATGGGGATAACACATTATCTGCTGCAAAACTGGATAATTTCACCAATATGTTATGATACACTAGTGCTGTTCCCCTCTGAGTCTGGAGTTTCCTGTTATCGTCATGGTGTCTGTAGATTGACCTACTGACCTCTGAACTGGATGATGTCATCTCACTCTGCCTCTTTGTGTATATCATTTTACCCCTGGATAAACAGTATTGTTCTGTGCAATTTTTTTTTTTTTAAAGGTTCCTTCACTCTGCGACAGTTGGCTTTTTTTTTTTTTGCAATGGTCAGCTTGTTTACCTCAAATCTGCTGATGCTAGTTTTGTGCAACATGGCTGAACAGGGAAAAATCTGAGAAACCTCAGGGTGAGCAACATAGGAGGGATCCCTCACCCAGGACGGGCAGACGTGCAATAGATGTTGTTACAAACAAGAAAACAGTTTATAACAGAGAATGTGGGAAACATGGAAATGTTAACAACAGCTGAAGAAGGAAGCTTCTGGTAAGCAAGGGAGGCAGGGAGATCAGGCCAGCATAATGGGAGGACTGGATGGCAGACTGGGGATGCAGGCGGGGGTTGGTGCAGAGAGATGGAGCGCCGGCGGATCTGTGGAAACACAGAGAGAGTGTGAGACACCAAGGCCAAATTACAAAGTGCAACAGATAATGATACAGTTCAAAATGTGCAGAGAGGAGAGGAGAGGAGAGGGCTCCATGTAACCAGATGTATCCCCCAGCAGTCTAAGCCTATAGCAGCGTAGCTATAAAATGGTTCAGAGCTACCTGAACCAGCCCTAACTAAAAGCCCTGTCATAAAGGAAGGTCTTAAGTCTAAACTTAAATGTAGTTAGAGTGTCTGCCTCTCTGACCCATGGAGAGAGCTGGTTCCACAGTAAAGGAGCCCGGTAACTGAAGGCTCTACCTCCCAGTCTGTTTTTAGAGATACTGGGAGTCAGATATTGAGGTTGTGGATGACGACTTTGAATATGATGAACGTCCTCACCGTTTCGAGCTAGAGTCTATGGATGAGCAGCTCTTTGAAAGGAGGATGTAGATGTAGAGAGAGGAACAGCTGGCCAGAGAACAACAAACCGCTGCACATCCTCAAATAGATGGTAACTGTGTTGTTGTTGTGGAATAGAACTAGTGAATCAAAATATTGGCGGATAATGTGTTATTTAGAGGCTGTATTTCGGTTCCCCGATCACTCCCACTATACGGATATACACGGCTCTGGAATGGATCTGAATATCGTCTGAAGGACTCCTAATGACACCAAAGTTATATGGGTGAGTAAACCCATAGAAATAAGTTCCAGGTTGTAAAAAAAAAAAAGGCACTTCTCCTTTAATGTAGCAACATTAGTCTTTTTTTTTCACCCATCAACCCTCACTTTACACCCAGCTACTGACTGACACCAAAAACCTATCTTTCACCCAACCAGCTGTCACATGTAAGTGCACCACTTGAGTAAATGTACTTTTTAGTTTCATTCTACCGCTGCTGAACTTTCTTAAAGCAGATTTTCTGAGGCCAGACAGCATCTGTGGCTTCTGCCCTGTTCTCTGTTTCTGCCTCTCTGTGTTTAGCTAAACACTCCTATTATTTTCATCAGCAGTGATAACGAATGTCCAGGTCTCTGATGGGAGCCTGAACCCTGAAATGCATTAACTGACCGTGACACTGACACCCCACTCATGTCTCTTTACAAAAATGACATCAAACCTATTTTCCTGTGTCTGTTTCGTGTCGTCCATCCATCCATCTGTAATACTGTACTCCTTTTGCCACCCAGCCCTGCAAATATCTCTCCATGCTCCCAGTCCCTTTTCTTCTCTCCTGATGATCTCAGTGGACAGTGATGGGAATAACGGTGTTATAAAAATAACGGCATTATTAATGGCACTACTTTTTCCAGTAACAGTAATCAAAAAAGTTACTGTTTCCCTTGCTACAACGCCAAAATAATACACCCGTTAAGGTGTACATTCTGTAGCCTACACATTTTTTTTCAGGCCATCAACTAGTCAGAAAAAAGCTGTTTCTCTGTGTGGAGGAATACTAAGTGAGTTGGTTAGTTCCAGATAAACGGGAAGTCCAAATAAATTGACATATTTGAGCATTTAATTAAAAAAGTACCCAGCTTCCTCCCACAGACCAAAGACATGCAGGCTAGGTGAATTGGTGTCTCTAAATTGCCCATACAGTAGGTGTGAATGAGAGTGTGAATGGTTGTCTGCTAGTCAGAAGTTAGCTGAGATCCAGCTCACCCATGTCCCTAGTGCAGGATAAGCGGTATAGAAAATGAATGGATAAAAAAGTAATGCAATCGTTTGTAACACTTTATTTGACGCCTATCTCTATAATGCATTATAACCATACTTAAAATGAGTTATAATGCAGTTATAGCACTGTATAACTATAGTTATAAACACTCATAAATTATCATAATGCTTTATAGCAATAATCATAAGTAAGGGATAATGCATAGTTCGGAGGTTGTTATGGAGAAATAAACCCCAACAGGTTGTATGGATGGTTTCATACAACCGACCAACTATACATTATCCCTATAACTCTATTATAATACTTGACCTTATAAGCCATCATAAAATGCTCTATGATGTGTTATGCTTATTGTTATAAAGCCTTATGGTAATTTATGAGTGTTTATAATGATAGTTATACATGTTTATAAGACAGTTATAACACATTATAGCTATATTTATAATGTATTATCGATGTGGGCATTGTCAGCGAGTTACTAACAATTATAATGTATAATACCTGACCTTATAAGTCATGATAAAATGTTGTATAGTATGTTATAATTATTGTTATAAAGCATTATGATCATTTATGAGTGTTTATAACTGCAGTTATACAGTGCTATAACTGCATTATAACTCATTATAAGTATGGTTATAATGCGTTATAGAGATGGGTGTCAAGTAAAGTGTTACCTTTGGTTTTTTTTTTGGTTTTTTTGGTGGCCAACACTGTCAGTACAGATTCACACTCAGATCATGCCAAGACTTGCATGTGCCAAGAAATAACAGATGCATCTGATCGTAGATGAGCTCAATGTTGCTCATCAATGACTTGCATATTCAGCTTGGTATTCACTTGGTAACTCTCACACTTTCACCTCCCACACAAACCCATCAGCGCTCCCCTACCTGCCAGGGTGTCCCGGCTGGTCTGACAGTGCATGGCTGCAGGGCTGGATGAACAGTCTCTGTCCGAGTGGCTTTGTGTGTTTGTCACTTCACGTCTGATCAATGAAACTTTGAGAGAACAGACTTGGATCAGCAGCCACGTCCCCACAATACCAACACCAACACCAACACATATCCTGAACCGTACAAACACACTCTCATGTCAAAAGGGACAAATCACCTTGAATAATGAACACATCACAAAGTGAGTATTGTGCAAATGAATCAACGTTGACTGTCCTTGATTTCAATCAGTTAATGAATGTTGCTGCCTCTTGGAGCAAAAACTGCAGATCATTAATTCGTTAAATGTGATATCATTACAGAATGCGTGTAGAAGGCACTCTAACAAATCTGATTTGACTGGTCAATATAATTTTAAAAATGGTGGCGGGGGGTTTACAAGATCTGTGGTCCATCAATGCATGACTGAACAACTCACTAATCAAAAAGAGCGATCAATACAACACTCACTCCCATTTCATCTCACTGGGAGCCGCTCCCTGCTGTGATCAGTCGGCCTCCACTGCAGAGGGACTGACCAACTGATAATTGAGAAACAGAGCTGGACAGGAGCTGCATTTGGGTGATTCTTCCCATTGCAGGCACTTTTGACCTTTGAAATCTTAAGAAAAAAGTCATTAACAACTGTTTTCTCTCTTTCAAAAGCTTTCTTAGATATTCTGGAACAAAGATTGTAGTTAAGCTTTGAACATAATTTTGAAATCATTGACTGTCAGCCAGTTGTGTGATGTAAATGACCGTGATGGTGATGACAATTTTCAAAAGTAACTTAAGTTTCAGACCTGCTGCCAGAACTCAGCCAGCAAACAATGTACACTGAATATGTTAATAATGTTAAATGTATTATTTCTGAATAGTCATAACTTGTTCTGTCTAATAAACAAACTCTCAGATCAGGATGCATCAATCTTCTAATTACTCACATAGTTGAGATCAATAACAATAAGTCATGATGCTGCACCTGTGCTCCTGCTACATTCAGTTGCAACAACAATTGAACAGTAATTTGAAAAACATTTTACTGTGAAGAATGTGTTCAATGGTCTGGGAAAGGGTCAAGCCCAAAACATAGAAATTCTGGCCTATTTGGATTTTCACTGTGAAAAAACAAAATAATAACTAAAAATGTATTCCTTTTTTCTTTTTTTTTTACAACATAGCCCCAACAAATACAATATTGTTTTTTCAGGTCTTTTTCTTGAAAAGCTGGAACGTTACGAGACGGAGCTGTTTTCGAGACAAATGCAGAGACTGCTTGCCGAAAAAACCCAACACAGTCTCACTCCCAAGGCGTAATAAACGGACGTTTGGTCAGGGCCCTTTCGCGTTGTTTCCAGACGCTCAAGGTACCCCTCAGCGTGGGACCTGAACGCACAGGGATTTCAATTGATTTTAATGCAATCCCCTCCGCGGCGATATGTGACGCTCAGAGCAAGTGCTCCAGCCATCCATTCACTCCTATTCCGATCCGGTCGCGGTGCTGAAAGACGCCGTGAACCTCCCATTGGATAACTGAACCTCGTACCATTTGCAGCTGAATTCGTATATTTATACAGCAATTTGGCCGCAAAAATAACATTTCAACAGATTTTTTTATGACATTTCTAACGAAAAATGTGTGTTTTACTTTCAAAATATATGTTGAACGAATTCAAATTATGTTTTGTTTGGCAAATTGAACCTGTTAAAATGTGTACAAAATGTTCATTCAGCTTTCTGGCCATAAAAACAACATTTCGGGATATATCTGGCATTGTTTGAGGACATTTCTAGCGAGAAATGTATGTTTTACTCTCTAAATATATGTTGAATGAAAGCAGATGTCGTGGTTGTTTTAAACGCTATTTTATGAATGTATTTTTTTTTTTTTTTCATTATTGTGGTAGGCCAACGTTTGGTGCATTATTTTAATCATTAACGTTATATTTATTCAGTTAATGTGTATTTCGTTTGTTAGTTAGTGTGAATGCTGCAAGCATTCACACTATTGTTATTCAAATCTTTATACTTATTATTATTAGTGTGAATGCTGCAAGCATTCACACTATTGTTATTCAAATCTTTATACTTATTAGTGTGAATGCTGCAAGCATTCACACTATTGTTATTCAAATCTTTATACTTATTATTAGTGTGAATGCTGGAAGCATTCACACTATTGTTATTCAAATCTTTATACTTATTATTATTAGTGTGAATGCTGCAAGCATTCACACTATTGTTATTCAAATCTTTATACTTATTATTATTATTATTCTTACTTCTTCCACCCTTTTTCAGCAGTTTTCTGCTCCTTCATACTTTGTGCTATTTCAACAATTCATATATCAAAACGTGCAGCTTTCTCAGGACAATGTTGCTATGACTTTTCTCTTTTCAACTATTTATACTTTTTAAAATATTTAACTTTTTCTGCAATTTTTCTCTCATAGGAAATGAATTGAAACAGTCTTCAAACTCTTCAAATCTTCTGCTTCATTCAGCCTCTAATAGCTTCAGCATACTTTCAGCTACAGACTTCATTCAACTTTTAAACTGTTCACAAACCTTTCAACTATTCAGCTATATCTCAGCTTATTGATATCTTCAACAGTTTCAGATATATGTATAGTTTTAAAATCATTAAAATTTCTGACAAAATTCAGATTTAACATGAAAGTCAATGGGACGGAATGTTCGGACGTTGGCAGTTGGTAGAGTGACAGAGGGTCTAAAAATCCTCTCACATTTTTCTCTCTATCCTGTCAGCACGGCCACAGATTACACTCTACACACATAATTTCGGGCATGCTTGTAGACAAGCTCATCCTCGATCTCTTCATGTGCTCAAAAAACCAGAGAGACAAACACAATTTAAACTGGGAGCCTCTGAGTGCGGCCAGTTCCCTCTCTCCTCTCATTGACTCCCATTCAAAAGTAGGCGCTGATTTTCTAAACGTCCCAAAGTTTCCAACCTGCGACACAATCAACAATTTTTACTCTAGAAACACCAAAGTGACACGGACGCGTTCAGCAAGGTCTTATGGTTCGGAAAATGTAAACCTTTTGCTCGTACTAAGTACAGATTTGTCGTACATTAGATCTGTTTGAGGGTGTCACAGAGCAGTTAAAGCCTATGGTTAAAGCTGCCACCATGCTGTGGCATGGTCTGTCTGTCTGTCTGTCTGTCTGTCTCTCTCTCTCTCTCTATCTATCTATCTATCTATCTATCTATCTATCTATCTATCTATCTATCTATCTATCTATCTATCTATCTATCTATCTATCTATCTATCTATCTATCTATCTATCTATCTATCTATCTATCTGTGGGTGTGTGTCACCCTCTCTATCTGTCTCTCTCTCTTTGTCCGTCTGTCTGTCTGTCTGTCTGTCTGTCTGTCTGTCTGTCTGTCTGTCTGTCTGTCTGTCTGTCTGTCTGTCTATCTATCTATCTATCTATCTATCTATCTATCTATCTGTATCTCTCTCTCTCTCTCTCTCTCTCTCTTTCTCTCTCTCTGTGTCACCCTCTCTATTTGTCTCTCTCTCTTGTTCTCTCTGGGTCTGTCTGTCTGTCTGAAATGATATTATTCATACTATATACTTCTAAATGATAATAATTATAATCCCTCCCTTCCTCCCTCTCTCTCTCTATCCTTCCCTCTCTCCCTCCCTTCCTCCCTCTCTCTATCCTTCCCTCTCTCTCTTCTGTCTCCCTCCTTCCCTCTCTCCCTCCCTTCCTCCCTCTCTCTATCCTTCCCTCTCTCCCTCCCTTCCTCCCTCTCTCTATCCTTCCCTCTCTCTCTTCTGTCTCCCTCCTTCCCTCTCTCCCTCCCTTCCTCCCTCTCTCTCTTCTGTCTCCCTCCTTCCCTCTCTCCCTCCCTTCCTCCCTCTCTGTATCCTTCCCTCTCTCTCTTCTGTCTCCCTCCTTCCCTCTCTCCCTCCCTTCCTCCCTCTCTCTATCCTTCCCTCCATCTCTCCCTCCCTCTCTCTCCCTCTCTCCTTCTCTATCTATCTATCTATCTATCTATCTATCTATCTATCTATCTATCTATCTATCTATCTATCTATCTATCTATCTATCTATCTTATTATTATTCTTACTTCTTCCGCTCTTTTTCAGGATCTAACTCCTCCTTCATACTTTGTGCTATTTCAACAATTCATATATCTATCACACACATTCTCTCTCAGTCTGTCAGTGTCACACACACACACACACACACACACACACACGCACACACACACACACACACACACACACACACACACACACACACACACTAACTACCACACACACACACACACATACACAAAAATGGACACACACTAACTACCACACACACACATCCAACACACACACACACAAATGGACACACACACTCACCATGCACACAAATCCAACACACACACACAAATGGACACACACTAACTACCACACACACACACACACACACACACACACACACACACACACACACACACACACACACACACACACGGACACACACTCACACACAAATGGACACACACTCACCATACACACACACACACACACACACACACACGGACACACACTAACTACCACACACACACACACGGACACACACTAACTACCACACACACACACACGGACACACACTAACTACCACACACACACACACACACACACACACACACACACACACACACACACACACACACACACACACACACACACACACACACACTTTTCCTACAGTTGTCTGACTGTTTTGTATGTACCTCTCTATCTTCCTGTTGTAGTTAATGGACTCGTTGCTGTTAATTTTGTTCTTTAGCTATTTAAACTGAAAATACACATTTCTCCATTTTGGTCATGTTGAACACATTGTTTTACACGTATCCTAAACTACTGAGGCTCTTCTCAACCATTTCACACCATTAAACCCGCTGTTTACATGTTCTACTCCTCAGCTAATGCTAATGATCTATATTCTTCAACAATGTTCTTCTGCTGTCAGTTTACAATGTATTTCAGTAGGCATTAACTTTTTTCCTAATTCAGGAATTTTTCAAACTCTTCTTTGACAATTCAAGTAATTTCCAGCCATTTCATACAAAGTCTCACATCTTCTACTTTTAAATATATTCTCAGCCATTGCTTCAGCTATGTTAGTGCTGGTTCATCAGTTGTCCTTCCTGTCAGGTTAGCTACAGATTTCAACTATTTAACCATTACATTTAAACATGCAGAATTTCAATGTTTTCTTCTCCCTTTAGCATTTCTACTGCTTTTTACCTTTAAAAAGGCATTCATCTCACACTACAAGTTACATGTTTCAGCTTTTTCCCTCCTAGGGATGAATAAAGTATTCCTCTACTCTCTACTCTACTCTACTCTAGCATTAGTCTTTTCAACATTGCTTTAGCAGTTTCGTCAACTAATTTAGCATTGATTCAACAATTTCTTCAGCTCATTCAGCATTGCTTCAGCAACAGCGTTCAGCTGCTTTCAGCATTCACACGCATTTTCTGCAGGAAATGCTATCTTTTTCTAGTTATTATTATTCTTACTTCTTCCACCCTTTTTCAGCAGTTTTCTGCTCCTTCATACTTTGTGCTATTTCAACAATTCATATATCAAAACGTGCAGCTTTCTCAGGACAATATTGCTATGACTTTTCTCTTTCATACTATTTATACTTTTTAAAATATTTAACTTTTTGTGCAATTTTTCTCTCATAGGAAATACATTGAAACAGTCTTCAAACTCTTCAAATCTTCTGCTTCATTCAGCCTCTAATAGCTTCAGCATACTTTCAGCTACAGACTTCATTCAACTTTTAAACTGTTCACAAACCTTTCAACTATTCAGCTATATCTCAGCTTATTGATATCTTCAACAGTTTCAGATATATGTATAGTTTTAAAATCATTAAAATTTCTGACAAAATTCAGATTTAACATGAAAGTCAATGGGACGGAATGTTCGGACGTTGGCAGTTGGTAGAGTGACAGAGGGTCTAAAAATCCTCTCACATTTTTCTCTCTATCCTGCCAGCACGGCCACAGATTACACTCTACACACATAATTTCGGGCATGCTTGTAGACAAGCTCATCCTTGATCTCTTCATGTGCTCAAAAAACCAGAGAGACAAACACAATTTAAACTGGGAGCCTCCGAGTGCAGCCATTTCCCTCTCTCCTCTCATTGACTCCCATTCAAAAGTAGTCGCTGATTTTCTAAACGTCCCAAAGTTTCCAACCTGCGACACAATCAACAATTTTTACTCTAGAAACACCAAAGTGACACGGACGCGTTCAGCAAGGTCTTATGGTTCGGAAAATGTAAACCTTTTGCTCGTACTAAGTACAGATTTGTCGTACATTAGATCTGTTTGAGGGTGTCACAGAGCAGTTAAAGCCTATGGTTAAAGCTGCCACCATGCCTTAAAGCCACCAGCCAACAGTTACATGGTAACCTCAACATGGCAACCTCACCATGGTAACCTCA